>NC_136491.1:81391625-81449125 GCF_053919585.1 Euprymna scolopes
GTCTATGACGCGACTCTGGCCTCTACTGATAAAGACGAAGCTGATTTTTATATCCAGCTCGAGCCCACCATCCAAGCAGTGCCCGCCAACGACAAGCTAGTTTTTATGAGCGAATTTAATGTTCGACTAGGCAAGGAAATTCACCTGGATTGAGGGGGGTCTTAGACTGACATGGCATTGGTAAATGCAACACCTATGGCCAACTCCTACTGATTTCTGGGCAGAACAGAAACTCGTGGTATCCAACACAATCTTCCAGTTACCAAAACGACAGAAGATCACGTGGAGCCACCTCCGCTCTAAACACTGGCAACCCCTGGACTACGTCTTAGCCGGGCCAGAGAGCTAGGAAACGTTCGCATCACTCGATCCATGGCCGGAGCGGACGACTGCTGGTAAGACGACAGACTCCTGATTTCCCGATTCTCCGTGACGACACTTTGACCACCTAAAAACACCCGACAGCATAACACACTGACGCTTTGTCTGTAGCAAGCTCCATACAGAACCCGGGAGGCTTCGCCACCACCGTGGGTCAGGCCACAGTAGAGCACCTCTAAACCACCCTCAGAGATGTCGTGACCCGTACCGCGGAGGAGATACTAGACTACCCATCAATAAACAGCAGGGCTTATTCGAGAGAATGATGCTACTATCTCTTTTTTTATTAAAGCCAAACGCAAGCTTTGGAGAACCAACCTACAGCTGCTAACAAACATGCTCATAAGCTAGCTGTGTTATACAGTTGGGGAGCAGAAGAGAAATTGGCTGTTATCTATCTATCTATCTATCGATCTATCTAGTTATCTCTCTATCTTTATATTTGTTTATCTAGCTATCGCTCTATCTATCTATCGATCTATCTGTCTAACTAATTGGAAGTAAACAAGAGATAAGATGTTAAACTATGTTTTGATAAAAGTTGTCAAAACATGGTACGGTGTAAACTGGACATCGGAAGTGTGTATCTGTTATCACGTGTTCTAGTTAGCTGAGAAAATAGTGAGTTGGAAAGAAGACGTCAAGCAGAGCGGACAGTTAACATGTCGTCTCCCTTTCTCACCGAGGAGGAGGTTGACGCATCTCAAAATAGAGACTATAATTAACCACCCAAGCAAAGATATTCACTTTCCATTCTTCTGCGATCGACACCTAGGAAGTAATATAAAAACTATATAAAATCTACTATGCTCTTGGAGTTAAAATGCATTCGTTCACAGGTTCCAGCTTCCATCCAAGAACAGATGAAATTCCAGATGGACCAAAATACCAACGACCCAGTTGAAAAGTTAATAAAGCGTGTCGAAATACATGTGTGTGTTTATGTTATGGCTGACAAACACGCACAAGACACACTTAGACAATCACGAAGCAGAAATAGACTGCACCATAGTAATATAGGGTCCAGATAGTGAAAAAAACCACTATAGAGACTAGTAAACGTCAAAACAATTACACAACACATTTAGATAAAACCCTCCGTCACATTACATATGTCTGTATGTTGATATGGTCACCCACAACGTAACCGCTGTAGGAGACTGCCAAAGAGGGATCAGTGAAACCCAAAACATTTGATAGCAAAGAAAAGCTGCAGAGACACAGAGCTTCGCTGAACAATGTGATCTGCGCAGCTTCTATGCAGTAACAAAAGAGATATTCTGCCCCACACGGTCATCAGCTAAAGGACGCAGGTGGGACCACGACCATCAGAAACAGTGAGGGCATTCTAGACAAGTAATGGTTTTACTTAAGAACCTCCTCAACGATCACGCCGATTTGGATGACCCCGCAGGATTCCCTCCGTCAGTGGATGGTAGTACCATACTCTATCCAGGACAACATCAAAAATTTGAAGCGCATTAAGCCCAGCAAAGACCCAGGACCAGAAAATATCCCGCTTAAACTCCTCACTGACGGTGACCCCGAGTTGAGGAATCGTTTGATGCTCCTCATGTTGAAAATATGAAAGACCAAGATCCTCCCTAGTGATTAAAATCATTACCACCTTTAAGAAAAGGAATAAGGAGAACTGCAACAACTACCGGGAATATCTCTATCAAGCATCGCAAGTAAGATTTTGTCCCGGATTTTCCTTGAACGCTTCTTCAGTCTCGTAGAAGACGCCCTATCAGATTCCTAATACGTTAGCCGACGCATATAACTCTGCCCACGAACGTTTTGGAATTTAAGTTAACACGGACAAGACCAAGACTCTCGTCTAACATCAACTAGGACTGATGGTCCCAAACATTAACATAACAGAAACCAACCAACCAACCATTAGAAGTGAACCAGTTGTCCTTCCTAGGGATCATACTAACATATTTTCCCACATGTAAAAATGACGTGGAGCCCACTCCGTCTTTAGTCGACTCAATTGCCGCGTATTCAACAACCACGCACTAACGATGGCAACCAAAATAATGGCGTTCTAAGCAGTAGTCCTCTCCACGCTCCTGTACACATGTGAGACGTGGACGCTGTATAGAAACAATATAGAAAATCTGAAACGCTTCCAGAAAACTAAACTGCCACCAGTTTTATTAATTCCCGTGGAAGAGCCACACAAACAATATTAAAGTCTGGATGATAGTGGTCAGCGTTGAGATCACTATCATCCATCACCGCCTCCACTAGGTGAGACACGCCCACATGATGGATAATTCAAGGCTCCCCAAGACAATGCTATATGGAATACTGGTCCAGGAACGAGATCATGAGAAGTCCCAATAATGTGTTAAGAAGACTAACTCAAGCGCACCCTAGCTCTAGAAAACATCGACCCGTCCTCGTGGGAGAAAACTGCCAGGGACATGGAGAGGTGCAGCACACCATCGCACCATGGAGTTGTAGAAGAGGATAGAGAATGAAGACGCCTGGAGGAGAAAAAAGAGAGCGAAAAGGAAAACCCCGCACCCCCCCCCCGACCCTCCCTTGCGAACACTGTCCACGATTCTTCCACCATAGTCTCGGACTTTACAGCTAGATCATACATAAACATCCACCCCAAAGATATAAGACTAGTGACAAACGACGAGATCCAATACGTGGACACGAGTGGGAGCTAACGAAACGACGATAAAATTATAGTCTATTATATAAATCTCACCTGTCTGTTAAAATGTATGTATGTATGTATGTATGTATGGCCAAAACTTTCGACAGAGACGATAGATTTTCATGAGATTGTTATCGTTTTGAAGCTCGATCCTTCGGACGACAAATATAAAAAATGGCTAAAATCATTCAGTCCTTTAACCTCAGCACCTTTCTGCAAGGACAAGGAGGGATCGCTTTTTTCGCCGATATTTTCGAAAGTCCCTCCTCTTTTCGATTGACTAGCCTTAATTTAAACCTTCGCTTCTTCCGGTTTGGCGATGGAAGTAACGGCAAAGACGTCACGTTTTTCTTTTTTTCACGTTCTTTTCCTTCTTCGCGGTTCGGGTCTGAGCCTGCCTGCCTGCTATCACTTGGGGGGGGGGGCGCTGAACACACACCTCCAAACACCCTGGCGATGCCGGGCACTCAGGCTAGTTATACATAATCTCCAGAAGCTTTGAGAATTTTTTTAAACATGAAAATATAATTAAAACACACAATTTAAATTCCTAGTAATGCGTTGTGGGGACTTACCCATGCATTAAAGATAAACGCTTCCTAACAGGCAAAATAAACGGAAAGTTACAACTCTCAAGGTGGTATGGTAACTTCGTAGTCAACATTAATCGAAGTTCCAATCTGGATAATCAGCCCGACAGAAATTATGCCATTATATAGACTTTTTCCTGTTAGATTGATATAAAATGTTTAGTATAGCCCTTCCCAGGACATGCCTCTAGGCTTTCGGGAGGAACAAGTTTATCGCTTGTTGTCTGTGACACTCTTACTGTGGAATGGTGACGAGGCCAGAGTGTTCCTCCTCTTGTGGCGCTTGCCCATTTACTCACCTTGTGTCACATCCTCATCTTGTGGGAGTGTGGTAAATGATGGTCTGTATACTTCAAAGTACACCATCTTGGCGGTATGTGTACAATGGTTGCTTAGCATATGTTTTGTTTTTGTTTCAATATCTCTTATCTTTCTAACCCATATCAATATCCGTTTATTTCCTTGGTGACACTTTCGGAGCCACAACAATTTGGCGACGGGGGATTCAAAGTTACAAAGAGGATATCCAACAATAACTTGACGATGACGGATTCGATTTCACAAAGGAAGATATCCACAACAACTTGATGAACATGTATTCGAGATTTTACGACGATAAACCTGAATATAAACATTCCATGTTCCGCAACAGCACTTGAATTCACAAAAAAGTGTCACAAGAACTTTGCGAAAAATACTCTAAAATTGAACAAATGACTGCTAACAAATGTTTTCAACTAACGTAAAAAAAAAGAAAATGATAAACGCATACCGGTAATTACACACCAAATTTATCGGATTACGATAATGTCACAAGTTTATTCAATTAACACAGGAAAAATTGTTTTGTTGGGCAAAAGCGCTCGAAACTGAAATTGTAAGATATTTCCACAAAATAAACGGTTAAGCACGTTCTTTTATTAAATTAAATATTTTTTCTTTCTCTCAGAAATAGAAAATGTAAATTCTTATAGCGATAAACTGTAATTACAAATTATTATTTTTCTCGAGTTAATTTCACTGTTGAAAAAAATAAACAGTATAGAAGATGGGCGATTTAAACAGATAATTTTATCTTTGTTTCAACGAAAAAACTACAGAAAAAAGAGATACTACAATAAGTATTCAACAGACAACAGATGCTACAGCAACAATAATTACAAAAAAAAACAACAGATGCTACAAGAATTCAAAAAACAAGAGATGCTACAGCAATAAGAATTCAAAAGACAACAGATGCTACAGCAACAAGAATTTTAAAAAACAACAGACGCTACAGCAACACAAATTAAAAAACAACATATGCCACAGCAACAAAAATTAAAAAACAACTGACGCTACAGCAACAATAAATTAAAAAACAACAGACGCTACAGCAACAAGAATTAAAAAACAACAGATGCTACAGCAACAGGAATTAAAAAACAGATGCTAAAGCAACAACATTTACAAAAAACAACAGTCTACAGCAACAAGAATTCACAACACAACAGATGCTGCAACAACAAGAATTAAAAAGACAACAGATGCTACAGCAACAAGAAGTCGAAAAAAGCAATAGATTTTACAGCAACAAGAATAAAAAAACAACAAATGCTACAGCAATAAGAAGTCAAAAACAGACGCTACAGCAACAAGTAAAAAACAGCAGATGCTACGGTAAGTAGAATAAAAAAACGGATGCTACAACAACAAGAAGTCAAAAAATAGCAGATGCTACTGCAACAAAAATACCCAAAATAACTCATACTGCATCAACAGAAAACCGAAGAAAGGTAAGAACTGCAAAAACAATCATGTAGCAGCGGAAAACCAAAGAAATACTGATAAACAACAAAAATGCAAATTAGCCAATAATTACTTCTCAGAAGTATAGAGGCGAGGACTAATTTACCGCTTCAGGGCCGATCATGAGGCGTGCAATATCTTTGGTGTATGGAACAATTAAATTCTTAGCTAGTGTGTGTGATTTAGTAGCATGTATTTTAATACGACTGTGACGTAACTGTTACGCTCGAATCGTGTCCTTTACATTCCAAACCTTTTTCGGACTCCCACCCCGCCCGGCAACGTTGAAAAGGAACAAACAAACGAAAATCAATCCGACTTGTTTTTTTTCTATTTTTCAACACAAGTTGTTTATTATTATTTTCTTTCTCCCCGTCTCGATACCAGCTTAATGTCTCTGTCAGGTTTTTTCTTTCTGTTCCACTACACGCCGGCGGAAGACAAACATTTCTCGTCTTCGACTTTACATATCTATCTTTTTCAATAGCACTTTTTTTACCCCGATCATGTGGTGTTCTTTTTTTCTTTGTTTTGTCATGCCTGTTCCTGCACACTTCGTTTGTTGCACATGTGCTTTTTATTGTCTGCTACTGCTGCTAATAGAGTGGGAGATGCCCTTTTATCTTCCCTGCAACTTTTTTCTCACAGAAGAGACGTTGCGAGCCTGTCTCTGCTTTTTCCTTATTTTCATGGCAAGTGCTCAGCTGAGCTTCAGTCTATTGTCCCCCCCTCGCCAAACCTTCACGAAAAACACTCGTCTAGCCAAAACCACTATCAATAATTTCCCACACTCTTTATCTGTGCCTAAATCTAAATGTAGATTCCACGAGCAAAGCTTCTTTCTTAGAAGTGCACGCTTAGGGTACTCCTTCCGTTTGCCTGCTGACTACAGACTGATTGTCTTCAAGTCCAACGTAAACAAGTTCTTGATGAATCGTCCCCCTAAGTAATCCACTTTACAAAATTTCCACTACTTATGTTTACTAAGCTAAAATCACATTGACCAATGTATACTCATTAACCCTCATCCTCGATTGGCCTACAGCCTTGATAAGTGGTGATTCCTGAATAAAAGAAAACTCGCAAGCAAGCTATTTTATAGCTCCTGCTGATATCTTCCTACGCGCTCAACCATATATGAAGTTGCAATGGCGGCTAAATTTTTGGTTTGAAATGATCCAGTGTTATCAAGCCGGTGACTTTTGACACCCACAACTTTTATAAAATGCCAATACTTTAGCTTTCAAGCAAGTGAGCTTACTTTGGAGATATCTTTGAAGTTAAGCTGCGTTTACAGACCCATGAGCAAGAACTTTCAAACATCCTACACACTATGGGCTTTCCACGCCTGCAATAACTACGTTAAATGAATACTTAACTCTCAGAAATCATCGCTGTCCTTTTTACTTTTACAAACATGTTTAAAGAATGAGAAAATACTCAACCAACACTAGGTAAATGGATCGCGTGATACCGGTGTCGAGATCAAAACAAATGAGAAACCACTCAATAAACACAGAGGCAAACTGCAAGTAGGCAAAGGAAAGACAATATTACAGAAGGTTAGCAGTTAGAAGGGAAGGAGAGGGTTGCTACCTATTATTATCACCAGTGGGATAATTCCTTCTCACTCTCTCTTCTTCCACTGACTCTTTCTCTCTCGCTCTCTCTATCTTTCTCTCTCTCTCTCTCTCTCTCTCTCTTCCTCATTCTTTTTTCCGTTCTCCCAAATATGTTACGGAAACAAATGACGATACCCAGTATATGTGCACGTCATACTACCTACACTAGAGCAATATTCCCAACAGACACATTACGTGTATTGAACTCAATTTCTTCTGCATACAGAAAACAGAAATAGAAAGCAATGACACTGTCACGGAAATAGAAGGCAATGACACTGACGAGCAAATCTACTTTTACGCCCTTCTCCCCTCGCGAAACGTATCTGATATTAAATAGTAAACCAAAATCCCGCTTTTGTATGAATATCTTTTTCACTATGTTTCAAATGATAATCACATTCTGCTCAAAATGAATTGACGACTCTATAGTATTGGTGTTCCGACCTCAACTGGGGTCGCGACCTACAGGTTAGCTATTGCGTTAGCTATTGTTAGCTATTGTTAAGCAGTCTGCTTCTGACAAGTTGCCTGAAACGCACGCACCAATTGAGTCTGGCCGGATGTTTGTACAGCTAACTTTAACTCCTCTCGATGTAACAGTGTTATTATACATCCAAGTGTGCGACTACACCGCTATTCGGTTTTGAGTTCACCAGTCTTGTAATTAATTCTATTTTGGATGAACAAAGCTGATAAACTGGTTTATTCTGCATAAACTGGATGTGCCGACCGACAGTTTCTTTTTTTTTATTGAAGATGTGTATTTTATTATAGGTTTCAAGAAAAATTAAACATAAGAACTATAATTTTAATTAGATCACAAAGGGATAATAAAATGCCGATTTTTATTAAAACTATTTGCTATTCAAATTGAACATTTTTTCTTCGTTATTTTAAAGCAAGAGTATTATTAAAAAAAAATTAAAAGCTTGCTTACTCCGTTTAAAAATTAAATCGAACCTAAAATAAACAAACTTTTTCTGAGGTTTTTAGTTATATTATTGTATATTTTTTCGATGAAAATAAATAGGAATTAGTACACAAGGATAAATATAGTTAGTGTTGCATTTGTCGTAGCATGACTACAAAATATTAATTATGCCATACACTTTTTATTCTGCTTAGTTATATATATATATATATATATATATATATATATATATATATATATATAGATGTATATAGATATATATAGATATATATTTATATATATACATATATATTATATATATACATATATATTTATATATATGTATATATATATGTATATATATATATATATATATAGATAGATAGATAGATATAGATAGATAGATAGATATTTATATATATATAGATTTTTTTTATTTATAGTTATGTCTCGGAAGTAGAGTGAAAAGCACATCTTATCTTTCTTTTATTAATATTATTTTTTCCTTGTACACACTTTTTTGTGAATTATTCCATGGATTTCTGCGTTTGGATTATTATGAACCATCTTCTTCCAATTACGGGATTTCTTTGGATTTTACTTGTACAAATGGAAATTCTTTTAACTTTCTTGAAGTTTTACATTTGGATTTTACCGTCACTGGATTTTTTATCTTCCACCAGACTATCCATTTATGTGTAATCAACTTTTTCTTTACCATATTTCCTCTGCTTAACTTATTTTGTTTTCAAGTAAGATCTTTGACTTATTTGTTGTTTCATCAAATACTTCTGCATGCAAAATCCGATCCTGCATGTTGCTAATTCCTACCCTCTGATGAGAAGGAGAGTATTTCTTCGAAACTCCGCGGATTAAGGACTATCCATTTATCTAGTGTTTCCTTTTCAGATTAAATATGTTTTTAACTCATTTCAAAGTGTTTTTTAACATATTTCATTAACTGTTTTCTCATATTATAAGCTCTATTTCCTATTTGGTATTATCGAGCTTTTATATGTGGCTGAGATAATTTTATAAATATTAATTCTTTAATATTTATAATTTACTCTAATTTTACCATCTTGGATCATTTTGGTAAATTCAATTGTAATTTTCATTTTATATATTTATATATATGCATATACATACGCATATATACACACACACACACACACACACACACACACACATATATATATATATATATATATATATATATATATATATATATATATATATATATATATATATATACCGTAGGGTCTGATTTCGAATCTCGCTAGATTCAACCACTCTGATGAATTGTAGATGATGAAACACGTGTCAGTGAATAATTATATATTAAAAAACAATGTATATATATATATATATATATATATATATATATATATATATATATGCATAGAAATCCGATATTGCCCAGTATTTCACACTCCGATATTTTTTGTCATTGAAATTGGTAAAATTGCATGTTTTTTAATCAAATTGATTGATTGTCTACTCTATTTGGGGAGCCATTGCGAAGTGATTTTGTCCACAATATTTTTTTCTACATTACATTGTAGATAACCTATTTTGATTTTATAAAATTATTTATATATATATATATAACTGCTTGAATTAAAGTTAAAATGCAAAAGTCAAGTATCGTGGTTCAACTGTACTTTAAACAGAAACATTCATTTCGAACATGCCTTTTTCATATCAAAAAACATACTGTTGGTTTTATATACTGGGCCTTTCTGCTTTATCCCAACGGTTGTCCTACCCGTTGGCGGTAATATTAGTACAACTAACCGTTAGAGTAATATTACTCTGACTTATATTACACGAAATTTTGCTTTAAAAAGGTCAATCGGGCAGGCCTGGACAAAAATATAAGAGTGGCATCCCCTTGACGTAGTCTCGTTTTCGAATACTATTATAATGATATATGACTATTGTTGTAATGATGTAAGAAATGAACTTGTAATGATTTTGATATGCAGCTGTTCTTCATCGAAGAAAGTATTCAGTAAAACTTTATATAAAAAGGCAACACTTGAAAAAAAAAAGAACAGTGTCTGCTAAGAGGAGCTGGACGAAAGAGTAAATAAAAGATTGTAGCAGAATATTACTTTCTGAGTATTTATACGTAGTTATTCATCTATACAATGGACACTATTGTCATAGAAATTTTTATAAACTAATACGTGGTTTTAGTTTTTCTTTCCAAGTAACTGATTTTTACGCTATCCAGAAAATATCAGTGTTATCAAAACATGTTTGTTGATTAAATATTTTTTTCATTCTGTGGAATTTCCACCTGTCATGCTAGTTTTAATTAATAGTTTTTGAACCTACAACTTAATTATTATTATCATTATTATTAGTAGTAGTAGTAGTAGTAGTAGTAGTAGTACGTTCTTTATAACACATTTGTATTCAATGGGATTCTAATTAATAAATCGAATTCACTTTCATCCAATAATTTTGGAAACTCTTAGTACTATCAGTAATAGTTGTAATAGTATAATTTCGAAACCTTATCACACCTGGCATTTTAAAGATTCTTCAAGTCAAATAAGTTGCAAATATAGCTTAATAGATTTTGTTTTGTTTGTTTTTTTTTTACACAGGAATCACCACTTATCAAGACCCGAAGCCCACTCGAGGATAAGGATTAAGGGGTATACATTGGTCAATGTGATTATAACGTAGTAAACATAGGTAGTAGAAATTTCGTACATTGGATTACTTTGGACTTGACGGACTGAGCATATAACTCTCTCGCGTTTTTTATTATTTTTTCAGTGGTTGCTGGCGGTGCTGAAAGCGACTTTAGTCTCAGTACATCTATTACGTTGGAAGCAATGGAACAAGTGATTTCTGTGCGCAATGGCAGCAGCACATTCTGGAGAGAACCACGGCTGGCTCTTAGGTTTTTGCTGGAATTTTTTCGAGGGTATGAATCGGTCTATGCCTACAATTGACCATTCCGTCAGGTCTGATACTATAGAGGACACATCCTTTTTAAACATGGAACGTAGAGGTAGATCTGATATAAATGTACGGAAGCTATCCCAGTCAGCTATAAAGTATCGATATACGGTACGATGGAGACGTACGTCTGAGGACCTGTTTCATTTCGTTTTTATCTTAACTGATATAACCGAGTGGTCGGAAGATCCCAGTGTAGACAGAACGGAAGATGAACATAGCTCAGAGCAAGTTGTGGGAAAAAGCTCTAGGAGACTTGCTTGCTGGCCATCAATGTCGGGCACACGGGTGGGTTCGTGAACAATCTGAGTGAGGTCATAAGCAATGGAGAAATCGTGACAGAACCTCCTCTCGTCATCAGTCTTGTTTGAGTGTGTTAACTCTTCCACAATGTGAACATTAACGTCTCCAAACGTGAATGTTTGCTAAAGGATACGCAGACAGATTACTCAATATGTTTTGAAAGATAATAAATAAAATAATAAATAAGACGTTATGAAACTTATAACTAACCGTGACATGTTTATTCCACAATATAAATTCACGCGTTAATCTGGGAGGAGATGATATCCCCCCAAAATATCTCTAATTTCTAATAGAGTTACGGACTTATACTAAGTAAACATTAATAAGTCCCTTCAAATCTTTTTTATGGAGATTAGACAATGCATTGTGGGTGCGTTATCGACAGCTCTGATTACACTCGCTTCTCCTTATTTGTCACTCAGTCCTCATTTTTCAATGAGTGATTTTTCTTACAAAGGGAGGAGAAAAAGCTGTACTCTAGGTTGGCAGTAATTTGTGTGAACAATCGTCAGAGATGTTGGAAATTCCGTTTTAACTGGGCTGACGTTATCCGCCTGGTAGTCAGGGACCCGAACCTTGGATTAACCACCAAAAAGGCTCTCCTATCAGCAGGTGCAAAATACTGTGGCTGTTGTATTGCCATTTGGTGAATGGGTTCTAGACCATGTAGTAGCTTCTGGTGGGTCCTCTCGATGCCATATTAGTGGATAATTTTTACGGCTTTATCTTATCATGTGCTACCAAAAAATACATATTTTTTTTCTTTTTCTCTCTTACTTCCCCGCTCTGCCGTGCTCTAAGCAAGTCTGTCGACCTATTCCACAAATCCCAAAACTCAATCATAGAAGATTTCCAGAAAAAATACTCGAGTAAACCCAGACCTTCAACTTCCAACGTAGACCTCCACTACCATGTCTCATTCTACAACATCACGGGTCTACGTTCTAACCTCCCAGAGGTTCAACTCTATTACAGGAGACTAAACCAGACTAAGCGAAACTGGCATCTCTGGCGACTGTTCACACAAAATACTGCTAACCTAGAATACAGCTTTTTTTTCTCTCTTTGTCAGAAAAAATCACTCATTGAAGAAAATGAGGGCTGAGGAACAAATAAGGAGTAACGAGAGCTGCCGATAACGCATCCACAATGCATTGTCTACTCGCCATTAAGAGAAAAAAGTGATTAAAGGGACTTATTAATATTTACTTAGTATAAGTCCGTAGATCTTCTTCGAAAGTAAAGATATTATTTGACGATACCTTCCCTTCCCATATTAACGCGTAAATTTATATTGTGGAATAAATAGTTAAAAATTTCTTCTATTTTTAATATTCTCGCTACATTTGCATTTTAAGTACTAACAGAAGTAAACTTATAATACATTAAACAGAATAAAATAAAATAAATAAATATAATAAAAGAATTTAGCACAAACCCCGTGGGAATTATCTCGTATTTAAATATTGTCCCAAACATGCAGTCCGAAAAGGGATACTTCACACAGGCGGCATTGAATTTAAAATAAATACATATATTACAATATTTATCTTTCTAGCTTCTTTCAAAGATATTTTTTTCTCTCGTACTTTACCAATAGGTTGTCTTCAACACAATAAAGCTTCTATTCTTTAGAGCCATGTATTCGGGGTGCGTGCTCAGGACAGAGAGAAAGACAGGGGGAGAGGGAAATGGGAGGGGGAAACAATGAACTAATGGTCAGCTACTTGGCTCGTACTGTTTACAGGATTTCTATTTTGTCTTAGTGCGCAAGACTACCATTTTATATTTATACAGAGAAAATAAAACAATAATCCTAAAATAGTGGAAACCGTTTTTTTTTTAATATTCTAGATGAATTTATACAGAAATAAACTTATATTAAACAAAATGAAATAAAATAAATAAATACAGTAAAAGAATTTAGCACAAAACCGGTGCGAATTATCTCGTATTTAAATATTGTCACCAACACGCAATCTGAAAAAGGATACTTGACATAGGCTGCATTGAATTTAGCGTCCATGGTCAGCAACATAATTTTTAAAAATTAAATAAATAGATACATTACTATATTTACCTTTCTAGCTTCTATTCAAAGATATTAAATTATTTTCTCTCGTTTTAGCAAAAGGAACAACACTATTAATATTTTATTTTTTGTAAATAAAGATACGATGCTTACTTGTCTGGTATTGTGCTCTGTTTTACTTATGATGCCGCTTGGTCATTAATATTAATCAATTGATTATATCATGATGTTAAACAGCTTTTCTTGTCATGTCACATTGACAAAATCCTTAAGGCCTATAATAAATAACGAATATGTCATGAACGGATTTCATTACGATCAGGCGCAAACCTATCTTTGCGGAAGCAGCTATCAAAAACCTTAGAATACGAAAAAATCCCTGGTTAGATTGTTCTATACGTTTGTGTTTATATCTTCCCTGATTCATATTGGTTTCATCGGTAGCTTTTGTTAATAATATATGCGAAACAATAGTTATACTCTCGAAATAATTGTTTTTATGTTGAAGACAGAAAAAGAAAAAAGATTAGATTATAGTTCAACTAACATGGATGCTCGGCGTTATCCGGGAATTCTAAATAAAATCCAGAGCTTAAAACTTTTAATTTAGAAATTCTTCGACTATTTTGGAAATACAAAAGAAAATGGTTACTCGTTCTGTCTTAGTATTGTCAAAAAACATTCCGTAACATCTTTTTTAACTCTCTACAAAATGCGTACAATTTGAACACATCTCTCTCAACGGTTGCTCTCTCTCTCTCTCTCTCTCTCTCTCTCTCTCTCTCTCGCTCTTTCGCTCTCTCTCTCTCTCTATCTATATCTATCTATCTACCTAGCTGTCTGTCTGACTCTCCTGCCTGCACTTTCTTTTCGCAACTGTTTCAATATAATATATCTACTATTATATAAAAGCAATGTTGTGTTTCTGTGTGTGTATTCGTTCCCTGTGGACTCCAAAACAGCTGGGTTCATTTTTATGAAATCTCACACGTTCCTGGCAGTGTTCTTAGGTAGGTTTTGTGCCCGATAAATATCGAAAATCGAAGCAATGTCATGAAAGAATGGAGCGGCGATTTTAACGAAAATTAACATCTTACACAGTCTAACATCACAAATACATTTGAGAAGTTTTATTACAACACAAGTCGAAAGGCCCAACATAGAAAATCAGCAGTAGGTTATTTCATATGACAGAGGTGGGGGCGTTCGAAATAATTGTTTCTGTTTAAAGCACAATGATACTAGACTTTTTCATTTAAACTTAAATTCAAGCCATTAATGCTGCATAAATAGTAATAGCAGGCATATGAAATCAACAATAGTTTTTTATACGACAGAGGCGCATTCGAATTGAATGTTTCTGTTTAGAGCACAATTGAAGCATTATACTTTACATGTGTATTTTAAACTTTAGTGCAAGCCATAATATATAAAAATAATTTTATAAAATCAACAGTAGGTTCTCTACAGTGCAATGTAGACTACAATATATCGTGAACTGAGTTACTGTGAGAGGCATGTGAAGATTCCTTCTTATAATTAGAGCAGGAAACTAATGATTAGAAAAAGAAGAAGAAGATTGGAAAAAGAAGAAGAAGAAGAAGAAGAAGAAGAAGATTGGAAAAAGAAGAAGAAGAAGAAGAAGAAGAAGAAGATTGGAAAAAGAAGAAGAAGAAGATTGGAAAAAGAAGAAGATTGGAAAAAGAAGAAGATTGGAAAAAGAAGAAGAAGAAGGAAAAAGTACGCACCTGATTTACATGTTTTAGGGGAAAAAATGAATACACTTTTAGCTCAAAATGATCTCAGTTTATTGTAATCACCGTGTAATTCCTACTGTCTATTTCTACTGGGGGATCATGATTGTCCCGCCCCGAATCCACAGCGCGTGACACGAGATCCGCACAGACGTTGTCTTTCCCCTTTATGTACTGTATGGTGAAATTATAGCCGGCCATACTTAAATCCCACGTCTGTATTTTTCTATTTTGTATTGATGAGATTAATAAATATTCTAATGGTCTGTGATCTGTATAGATGGTGAACTTTGCACTAGGCAAATAGTGATTTAATTTATTCAGGGCATAGTGTATCGCATATGCCTCTTTCTCTATCGTTGACCATCTGGTTTTAGTATTTTACTTTTAAACGATTTTAAAAGCTAATTGAACGCCTTGGTTGCTACAGTTTGAGCGATTGACGAATAGATAAGAAAGGTTAAAAAGTAAACAATTTCAACATATGAATGTATATTTGAACGAAATGACTAAGTTCATCATTTGCCACCCCCACCCACCATTTAGCCCCAAAAGTCCCCAAGACCTTAACGTATTTAAATTTGAGTTCAGCACCATGCGGACCTGCTAAATAGACATACACAGAAAATGTTGGACAAATATGGTAAAATACTCCTAAAAATGGAGTGTTTTTATTTGCTCTTAAAGAGCCCCTGAGCACACCCAATAGTTCTCGCGAAATATAGACACACAAAATTATATAGAAATCAGTTAGTTACAACTTTTCGGAAAGTTTTATAAAAATCCAAGGCATCAATTTTTTTTTTTTAATAAGCACAAAAGTGTCAATTTTAGCCATTTTAAACCGAAAGGCACCCCTAGTTGGGCAACCGGAGTTTCCCGGAAAATCCGGTCTGTTATTTTTTTTTTACTAATATCATGTTTAATGTTTGTGCAAAATTTCCAAAAATTTAAAGCTGTAGTTATTGAGAAAAGTACGGACAGACGAACGAATGAACGGACAAGGGTGAATTTACATGTCCACTCTCCTTTTGTCGGGGTACTAATAAAATTAATAATTTACTACAATAAATTAAAAACCTCTGATATGATTATAATCGATAACTCATCCCCCCCTCGATTGCATTGCTTGATATGACAAACTTCGGATATGAATTATAATGCCTTCTCGAAAACTATGTCTTCGAAAGTAAAGGAGAAATGATATACACGTGTTTGACTATTTCGACATTGTCTGTGCATTGTCCCGAAAACAGTGCTTATTTAACCACCTGACTAATCAACATTTCTGTCTTTTGCCCCAATTTTTGAAAATGTTGGTTGACAACACATCTACACTTGAACAGACTAATAATAAACAAAAACTTAAGATAAAAACTTAATATTACTAATAAATACTAAAAATTTTATATGAATAAAATAAACTCCCCCAATATAGGTAACATCTGGAAATATTTGTAAAGTTATTGAAATATGAAGAAAATATACACATTATTAAAAAAGACAATTTTAAACAATTCATATAAATTGTTCAAAACCAGTAAGATTAATTCATCCTTGACGCTGAATCCGGATGAAGTGGAAAATACTCGAACTTACAAAAAATATGGCGAAAACATCAGCCAGTTCCTGCAAAAAGTAAAGACGGTTCTGTGGAAAACGGAAACAATCCAAGACGTTTAATTTATTTGATGAAATAAGCTTACAAAAAATAACGCTGCTCCTCTCTCTCCCCCCTCTCTCTCTCTCTCTCTCTCTCTCTCTATATATATATATATATATATATATATATATATATGTAGATATAGATATAGATATATATATGTATATATATACATATATATATATATTATATATATATATATGTAGATATAGATATAGATATATATATATGTATATATATACATCCACATACAGTACTGTTTCGCTGTTTCACAGCTCATCATATATTATATATATATACTAGCTGTACTCGGCCACGTGTTGCCGTGGCTCAAATGGTACAAATGGAAAAAAATGCATGTATCTAATATGTTTAATTTTCCAATACTTGTGGATACACAATATTGTTGGTGGTTCCAGATTCAGTGCAGATGAAGAGATTGTCTGGTCTGCCATCTCTATAACACGCAACATATAATTGTCCATGTGAGAAGCAATCAGTGTGTAAATATAAGCCGCACAGTTCCAAAGCTTGTCCCTGTGCTTCGTTGATCGTGATAGCAAATTCCAGTCTAATTGGGAATTGCAATCTCTTAAATTGAAATGGCATGTCTGTAAGGATCATAGAAATGCGCGGAATCAAGCCATCCTCACCTTTGAAAGACCCCGTCAAAATTGTGGCTTCTATTAGGGTAGTCATTAATTTCTTTTACTGAAAGACGTGTGCCATTACAAAGCTGGGTTTGGTTAATATTTTGCAACAGGATGATTGGCACACCAATTTTCAATTGCAGTACATGTGGTGGCATCCCTGGCAAATCTAGCGAATTCAACTATTCTGTTGGATAGTTGACTGCTTCGTCTGCTTCAACAACAGTGTCGACGGAGTTGTATGTGGCTAACTCACCATGAATGTTTAACTTAATAGTATTGTTGAGTTCATGAACATCTTTTTCCTTGGGTGCAAGAATAGATCGTCCACTCAGCCAACCGGAATTTCCATAGTTAATTTTGATGTATGGAAATACATTTTAATCAATTCTTCTTTTGTTGTCACTAAATTACAAAAGTTTTGTGGCAATGAAATTCGTCCTGAGGTAAGATTACCTAGCACTTTTTCATTCCCGATTTCCAGCAATTGATTTGAAAATAACTTTGCTGATTGATCGTTTTGCTGCTTGACACGCATATTTCTAGTCAAATGTAATGTTCTTACATGTCGGCAAAAAGTGGAATATTTGAGGCAAGCATTTATTTCATCTGCTGGTGTTGATCGAGGAATTATAGGCAATGTTTGTCTGAAATCTCCAGCTAGCAATAGTACGGCATTCTCAAAGCGTCGGTTATTTCCACGCAAGTCTTGCAATGATCGATGAAGAGCCTTCAGTGATTTATGTGTGCCATTGTGCATTCATCCAAAATAATAAGTTTACATTTCTGCAATAACTTTCCAATACTCGATGTTTTGGAAACGTTGCACATGGAAGTTTCCATAAATTGAATTTTTAATAGTAATTTTTAAGCCGAATGAGCAGTTCTTCAACCTGGCAGTAATGTTGCAGCTATTCCAGATGATGCAAGAGCTAAGGCTATGTCAGAATGTGATCGAATGGTTGGCAAAATTAATTTAATTAAGAAGGTATTACCAGTTCGCTTTGGTGCATCTAAGAAAAAATGTCTCCCACCTCATTATTGACAGTTTATTGTAACCTTTGTTGTAAATGTCTTTTTATTCATGTGTTAGTTTTTAATATTTGAATGAATGTACAACAAAAGATCATCTGTGTTGTAAGTTTGTTCCCGACGCAATTCTACATCAAACAAAGTCACAGCAGATCGATTCGGTGATGTCATTCCCAATTGAGTGAGAACTTTGCAATGTCTAAGCAAAAATTTTCAATGAGTATCAATGCCTCATTATAGATTTCTGTTGTAAAATCCAGGTAGGTATTTGTATTTTCATTGCGTCTTCGGTCATGACAGATTTATATTTCTCCCATAAATTTATTCGAGGTGAAGGGGAGCAAGTTGTCAATATGATGGCAAACAATGCACGAATTTGAATCGGATGCGATGTGTTATTATTTGTGCATCATTACTGCATTCATCCCAATGTCCGTCATTTTCCAATAAATTCAGAGCTTGACATGCACTGCGAAAAGTGGCATGTGTAACACCATTGACAATTTTTTATTGTTAGAAAAACTTTGGACCAGGGACATTTATCAACAGCATGCGAAGAAAGAAATATCCAGCTTGTTTGGGATGAATAGTATACAGTCGGCTTATTGTGTTTTCTTTGAATATTCCAGGGTGTCCGTCTACTCTATCTCTTCGTTTGTGTCGTTCAAATAATTTTCTACTCCTATCCCATGTGTAATACATGGGCACTTCTGAATAGAGCAGTGTTGATGCAAAGGCGTCATTTTGACTTAACGTGAAAAAAGCCGTTAATGTTGTCGCCAGTGGATTAAGAGCTATCTGTTGCACATTTGAACATGTAAAGTAAACGCGTTGTCCATTTTCTAAATGTACTGATAAGTGAACAATTTCGGGATTTCGTTCATGTATGGGAAATGAAAGAATTCGCCATACAACTTCATTACTGCTTATGTATCTTCCAGCTTGAAACTGTGCAATTTTATCGAAATGTATCCGTGCATTCCTATAATTTCTTTGAGTTTCCAAACCAAAAACTGCCTTTATTCACATACTTGCAAATGTATTTTATGGACTTAACAGAGTTACAGTATTCCACATTAATGTGCGATTTGTAGGCTTTTGATAGCAAAGGTGAATATGGAACAACCCACCGGTTTTCGACTTCAATGTCACCATTTCGCATTCGTATGATTGCTAATTTACCGCAGTTTTCTACTGACCTTCTTCTGTATAAAGGATATCCATCATTTCCTGTAACCGTGTCTGATAGTAATCCCCGTGGATATCTCTTAGAGTATTTTCCATCTTTCATGCATGGTGAATTTGGATTTAATATACCACAAGGTTCATGTATCATATTTTTTTGCCACAACTTCATGCAACTTTTTTAACAATGTCAGCACCAGGTATTTCAGCACATATTACATTGTCGATTTCATTTGGACTGATTTTTTTTATAGAGCCAGATCAGTATGTGTGAATGTGTGAATGTGGTAATCATTTCTTTTACCATTCCACCGAATACATCCAGCAGCACGCAGACCCAAATACTTTAACAATGAAAACTATTAGCGATTTCAGCTTTTGTCTGAAAACACGTGCTGTAATTTTATGCCTATCCACTGAAGTAATAGTTGTTGCATATCCAGGAAGTAATAGGTGTTGTATATCATCCGAAGCAGGATTGCATGTGAATATAATGAATAGGTTAGGGCGGTCATACTGACGAACATACACAGAAGAATCTTGAGTGTACTCATGCATATGACGTGGACTACCTAAATATGAAGATGGAAGAAATCGTTAGTCTTCTAACGTTGGTTTTTATTACCATCAATTTCAACTGCATCTCGCAAATGAACATATTCTTCAGAGCGAAGTTTGGACTGGTCCAAACGGATGAATAGCAAACGTTTAGATTCAATTTTTGCGTACATGTCTATGATGTACTGGTGGAATAATTGGCGGCATTTCAGAATGCAATTGGTTTAACTTATATATATATGTATATATATATATATATATATATATATATATATATATATATTAAAGGAAATATGATTAAAGAGAACAAGAAGCTTCTATTTAAGTATACCTTTATTTATTTTTTATTTTTAGTTTTTATCTTTTTTTATGTAGGAATCGAAATTGTTACTGACACTAGCCACTGACTGGCCCATTCCCCGTAGTGTATCTAGCAGCCACTGACACCTATCTGCTATTACTAAAATGTCCCACTATCCGTCTATCTTACCAGTGTCCACTTACCCCCGCTGAGGATGCCTGTTCGAATCGGTGAAAACGTTACCAGTAAGACTTATATATTTATACTAACAATTTAGACTCTAACACAAAATAATTAATAAGAATGGAAAAATAAATAAAAAGTGCATAATCAAACAGAAGCTTTCTGTTCTCTTTAATAATGTTTGTTGAAATAAAAATACACACAATTCTAATTATATATATATATATATATATATATATATATATATATATATATATATATATATACTGTGATTGGACAAAATATTGAGAACAACTTGTAAATTTTACATCAATTAAAAACAATAAAAAATTGAAAGAAACTACGAAAATATTGGTTTGATTTTTGTATCATTCATGTAATCGTTAACCTTAATGTATCGGTTAAATTTATTTTATATCAGACAATGAATATTAGTAAGAAAAAGTATAATGAAAGCTTTATTAGTTTTCCAAAAAGGGCAAATTGTTGGTGTCCTGTCGATGTGCTATTGTAACGAAATAAGCTCGCATGCTTACTGTATAGAGATAACCTTTCTTGAATGTGATAACAGCCTATGAAAAAGAAAATAAAGCATCTTCCGCTAAACAAAATTAGAAAACCAAGGTTCTCAGAAAGAGATCGTAGAGCCCTTGTAAGGGTCGTGAGGAGACGACACAAAACCACGGCACCCAAAATCATAACAGAGTTTAATCAATCAACGAGATTATCCGGCTTCAACAAAAACTGTTCGGCGAGAACTTTACACGATTAGATTTATATAGGAAAGCTGCCACCAGAAAACCACTGCTCCAAGGTGTTTCCATTATTTTATCGAACACTTGTATATACATATTGTTATTTACCCCAATAACTGGCCCGCCCATGCCCCATACCGGATCTTTCAGCTACTGACACCCATCTGTTATTACTAAAACTTTCCACTATCCGTCTTTCTCGCCAATGTTCCATTTACCTTCGCTGGAGACGTCGGTTCGAATCGGTATGCTTTTTTAAACGATATTAAGATTAACGTCTCCGTCTCTTAGAAAGTCGCCCATTTTTTATTTGGACGTGTTCTTTAGTTATTTATGTATTATTTTTTTAAAACAGTAATCTACGGACACGCGTGTTTCATATATCTAATCCTCTTCGTCGTAGCTTGACTGTTGTTAGAGTTCGAACCTTGGACCTTACTTCTTCGGGGTTTTTTTTATCGTTTATCTGTTTACGTAGTTTTGTTGTTGATTTTTTAAACGATATTGTCGGAAATGTATCCTCTTTCAGATGAATTCGACGCGAAAGTAACTAGCCTGAAAAAATAAAAGGATGAAATAAAGGGGGGGGTAAAGAATAAGATATAAAGATCTTGTTTTAAAACGAAGAAAATATTTTATTTACAATGAAGTTAGTTGCAATTTTTCTGGAAACAACATATAAAGCAAAAACAACGCTGGTTCTTATATTGAAATCAATGACCGAATACAATTTAATTCAAATAGTAGTTCCTAATCTCTCTCTCATATGCAATACATTTTGGGAACATACTCAAAAATTGATGGCGATCAGGCACTAAGTATAAGATGGTCCTGAGCGCCTCAGAAACACCCCAGGACAAATCGATCTTGACTTTGATAGCTCTTGCAAAACTGCAGGAAACTACATTGAGGCAGATCTTCAAAAAACATTTAAACACAATAACACCTGCATGTGACTCCAAAAAAGGAAGCATCCTACTTAAAGGGGCAACTTCATACAATGAAGGTTCTGCAAGTGATCTCTGCACAACATATCCTACACTCTCGTAGGAACTCGGAGAAGCTGAACTACACACCATGTAGTCAGCAAATTTGACAGGATCCATAATGGGATTCTTTATCGAGTTACACTCAACATGAATCTGGATGCCCCAGTCCAACTTGCGTTTCCGTAACTCTTCCAAAACCATTCTCCTCCTGGTTTTTACATGTTGAGAGGTGGATATCGTACTTTCTGCCCTATACCCTTGATGGGGAATTTCTCTCCTAGTGCTAACATAACACTTAAAGAAGTACACAAAACTTGCAGTTTCACACAGAATTTACTCCTGTCCTTTAATCACTGGCTATTGTCAGAACGACATGAGCTGAGTAATACTTCACCGTCATGACTAAGTTTCTAAGTATTCTGACCAGGTTGTGGTAGATAACCACATATGCGAGTTTTCGAACTCATATTGTTAGAGGGTAAAACAATCCCAACATTCCATAGAAATTGTTCCATGAATTTCACTATATTCAAGTGATTCATGCCCACGCTTAACAAGTTGTGGGCTCGACTGGTATCATTCATGATACCTGGGAAGTTTACTCCTAATACATTTTTTCTTTAAAATATCACTGGCAAACTGCCCGCCAGAAAAATCAAACTTCAGCACGTGACTACGCAGATCTTCTGAAGTGGCATTTGCAACACTGTTTTCAGACTGTGATGCAGTATTTCCCAAGCCAAACTTGCCAGCACTCAGCAAACATCTTCAGAGTCTGGACATTTGGGCTTAGTAGTTGGTAACTCGCCAAGCATCTCCTTAGGGATTTCGAATATCACAGGGTCGCAAAATGAATCACACTCCACACCATCAGCTAACCTCGAGAGAATCAATCGAACCTGGGACGAGAACACTACAACATTAACAGCATCCGCTTCTACAAGCGAACAATCCACATCCTCACGAAGGAACGATCACCCAACAACTCAGTTATATTATCTACCGATGATAACCATTCATCAACATCGGCTTTCATTGTCATAAAGTAAGGCTTTGGTAATCCCCTCTGCAAACGCAATAAATCTAAGACGACGATAATCCTCCCTAAATAAAACTTTCGTTTCCTTACAAGGAATCTGGAAGAACGGGAAGCGTTTGTTTTTGTTTTTTTTTTCAAAAATATGGACTAAATCCAAACAAATACAAAAAAACAGGCGTTCAAATATTATACACAAAAAAAAATGCACACACAAGGCTTACAAAGGTATTTGCATAAAATTCCTTCCTCATAGAACAAAATGAAACAAGACCAGTACAGTACACTGAGCAGTGAAGATATCAAGGGATACAATTCCCAGTTACAAATTAAAAAGGTCACTATGGCTCAAAATTAAAATTAAGTGGGTTTTAAATTAATTCAAACTTCTATATGGAAGTTAATTGACTGGAAATGAAGAATAACGTTTAACACTCTTTATAGCAATATCTTCACTGAAATGCAACCTAGGAAAAGAGTGGGAAGAGAGTTTAAATATACAATTACGTCGGGGGAGAGTACATGCCACTAATGTCACATGTGTATCTTCGAATGAATTGAAATAACCAAATGTAAATACGGGCTAGGGTAACTTGTTTTTTCAAAAACTCTTAGTATAACACAGTCCGGTAAGCAAATGGGTATGAACTCACAATTGAAAATTATCATAAATATCTTCAACGTATAAGAAATCCTTTTTTACAATAAAATACGAAACTAATCACACACATGCGAATTCAACAAGTTTTAGGTAAAGTAGACTTTAATGCATATTTGTAATAATATCGTCTGGTTAATTCACAACACAGAGACATTTAGTACATGTGAGAGACGCATGCGTTCATTATAAATCCAAACAGTGGGGTATATAATTATTTCTTTTTTTAATATATTGGGGGAAAATACGTACACATAACTAACACCGGTTTCGGACACAGCGTCCCTATTAACCTGGCTCCTCACGAGGGCATAGATGAAGGTCGGTTCGTAAAAGAGGAAAATCCAGCTTCCAAATAAATATCGAACACGCTGGATTAGGACGAAAAATAAAATTACCTCAGTCTAGCAGGATCTCTTTCACTGAATAGGGAGATAAAATGCTATAGTTTCTCCCAAACGTAGAACGCAATACCCGTGGAATTTCAACTAATGAAAGTAAACTGTAATTTATAATCCGGAAGAGAGTTACGAAAGTTACAACTTCAATTCTAAAAGGGAGAACATGGAAAGTATAAACGTATTGCTTAACCTTTTTATTAGGAAAAATATATACGAAAAATAGTGAGCTATACTAGACGTACGTAAAATATATTAGAAAGATATAAATAAAGACATTAGACGTACATAAAAATGCGTAATTCGGAAATAAACTTAATATAACCATTCCAATCTCCGTACAGACGTATTGTTAAATTCGGGAATTTTAGTTAGGCGAAAGTTGAATGTTCGAAACACACAGAATTACATTACAAGTCTTAACTCAATGAAGATAGTAGTCGTCGAATCTTTTAAGGGGACGTTAAAAGACAGTCTAAGTTACAAGTTAACAATGTGAGAAGGGAAGAAGGGAAAGGAATCAATAAAGCAGGCGTTGGGGACGGCGAAGTAACAGAAAGAGAATTAAACACGTTTCGAAATAACGTTTCATACAGTGCGAATAGTAACTTAGTTCGCTGATTTTATTCGAAATAACAGACCACTTAATTTGAAAAGCATTCCAAAAGAAGGGAACATTAAATTTGTAAAATGTTTTTAAATAAAATCAGAAAATTTCCACTACTTTTAAATAAAGCGACAAAGATTAGGAAAATGCTTCCAAATAACGGAAGAAAACTTGCAAAATGACCCCAAATAAAAGTAGCAAACCTACAATATGCTCCTAAATAAGGGAAAACAAATTTTCTAAAATACTTCTAAAGAAAGATAATTAAAACGTATCTCAATGAGAAAAGGATACACTTAATTTTCAAAGTGTCCCAAATAAGGGAACGAAAAATTTGCAAAATGTCGGAAATTTATCCTTTTTCAGATAAATTCGCCGCGAAAATAACTAGCCTGAAAAAAATAATAAAATAATGAAATACAAAGGGGGGGGGGGTAAAGAAAAATATAAAGGTCTTGTTTCAAAATGAAGAAGTGATTTTATTTACAATAAAGTTGGTTGCAAATTTTTCCCTTTGCGGGCATTAAATTCAAAAACAAAGAACGCCAAAGTAACAAGATATAATGTAAAAAACGCTGGTTCTTATATTGAAAATGTCGTATCCATAAACGAATACAATATAATTCAAAGAGTAGTTCCTAATCACACTCTCATATGCAATAAATTTTAGGAACGTCTTCACAAATTGATGACGATCAGGCACGTGCTTTTTCTTTTTTTCTCAATTTAAAGTCCTTTAAAGTTTTACACTCCTTCAAAATACGTGCAAACCGTAGCCACGTAAAGTCTTTAGAAGTACGCCTCGTCGCGTCCCAGTGTTCTGTTTCCGGGTATTCGTCTTTGAAGGAAGGCTTGTCAAAATTCCATATCTGCGCCGGGCAATGAATTTACGTCCACTCTCCATGTCGTTGGAATCCAAAAGAGGTCGAATTTCGCGCTGGGCTCGTGACGTCATCAAGGAGCTAGCATTGCTCTCTTTTTTAATTAAAGGGATTTTCGTACGAACCCAAAATATACGAAACTAAGAATCAGGAAAGATACGAAATACAGAAAATCAAATATAAGAACCAGGATAAAAATATAATAGATGTTTAAACAGATGGATGCATAATTATTGGTACAAAAAAATTCCAACAATATTAAGGTTAACGTCTCCGCCTCGAGGACCGGTGTTTTTCTTAGAAAGTCGCCCATTTTTTTTTATTTTTACGTGTTTTTTATTTATTTATTATTTTAAAAAAGAGTAATCTACGGACACGCGTGTTTCGGAGCCCTAATCCTCTTCAGCGTAGCTTTACTGTTGTTAGGATTCGAACCTTGGATCTATATATATATATATATATATATATATATATATATATATATATATATATATATATATATATATATATATATATATATATATATAAGAGTTAATAAAAGATGTTAAAAAATACTTATACAAAAATTAAAAACGTATTTAATTTCCAAAAACACAAAAACACAAAAGATGTGGATTATCCTTAATTTGTGGAGTTTTGAAAGAAATATTTTTTCTCATCAGAGGGGAGGAATTAGCAAAATCAGATTTTGCTTATAAAGTATTTAATGAAAGTGCAAGTGAGCTATAGGGAGCACTCGCTAAAAGTTTTAAAAAAAAACAGTGAAACAGGGGTAATGAGTAAAAGACGAAAAATGATTTCACGTGAATGGATGTTCGGTTGTAGAGTGGAAGATCCAAGGACGTTAAAATACAAGCGTTCGTAAAATTGGAATATCCAGGGGTAAAGTATCCAAATGCATCCCGATACTGTGAGCTATTTTGAGATCATCCTTAAAACATAATTCTGTGAAATAATTTACAAATGAGCATAAGAAAAAAAATTAGTTCAATATATTATTATAAAAAAATAAATTGTGCGGAGAATGGATAAGTGAGGGGTTTTCAATCACGCTACTGCCGAGGCTAATTAATTTATAAATATTAAGTCTTTAATATTTATAATATATCTTAAGTTTACTATTTTAGATTATCTTTGTAAATTTAATTGTAATTCTTTTTTCATATATATATATATGTGTATATATATCCCGCGTTTTAACATCCTTTTTATCTGGGTCAGTTTGACATTTGCTTTTCTATCTTATATTTAATTCTATCACCTTTTAATTTTTCCCTCTTCTTCTTCCCTGATCTTTCTTATTATGTCTCGGCAGTCGTGTGAAAAGCATATCTTATTTTTCTTTTATTAAAATTATTGGAATTTTCCCCTTTTCTTTTCTTTGTACATATTTGTGAATTATTTCATGGATTTCGGCCTTTTCGATTATTTTGGACCATCTTCCAATTACGTGATTTCCTTGGATTTTACTTGTGCAAATGGAAACTCAATTAACTTTCTTGGAATTATATTTTTGGATTTTACCGTCATTGGATTATTTACCTTTCACCAGACTATCCATTCACGTGTAATCACCTTTTTCTTCACCATATTCCCTCTGCTTCACTTTCTGTTATCAAGTAAGATCTTTGACTTACTTGCAGTTTCATCAAATACTTTTGTATGCAAAATCCGATCCCGCATTTTGCTAATTCCTACCTCTGATGAGAAGGAAAGTATTTTTTTCGAAACTCCGCGGATTAAGGACTATCCATTTATCAAGTGTTTTCTTTTCAGATTAAATGTGTTTAACTCTTTTTTAAAGTGTTTTTAACATGTTTTATTAACTGTTTGTTCTTATATATATATATATATATATATATATATATATATATATATACACATGTGTTTAACTCTTTTTTAAAGTGTTTTTTAACATTTTTTTATTAATTATTTGTTCTTATATATATATATATATATATATATATATATATATATATATATATATATATATATATATATACATACACTTTCAATTTGTTTTTACATAAGCAGTAATTTGTTGCTACACAGTCATAGGCATGTTTCGGTCTTCTAGTATTAAATAACTATTGACCTCATCAGGCAACAATGCTTATATTCAAAAGCGGAATTCTAAATGTATTTAGCATTCCGCTTTTGAATATAAGCGTTGTTGCCTGATGAGGTCATGCTCATGAGTGTGTAGCAACAAATTACTACTTATGTAAAGACAAATTGAAAGTATAACTTGCTCTCTTGTATCACCCTGGTTATATTTTACCTTACCTTTGAAAAATAGCAACCTCAAATGACACGCTATCAAATTAGTCGACCAAAAAAATTGAACATTGCAGTTAGATAGACGTAAAACTTAATAGATGCACGCAATAGTCGGATTTTGATGATACTTAGCAGGCAGGAGTGGAAGAACATACATATTGGTGACGCCTTTATCGCTTTTGACATTTTGAAAGACAAAAATCTATTGTATTTTCGTCATATGTAGAGAAAGGGTACATAACAACAGCTATGATACTGCCAGTGTCAGGTGTGCAAGTGAAGTGTATGTGTAAAATAAGACTGACCGCATTTCATAGTTAATAAAGAAATTCAACGAAACTTTCAACCGCCTCAAATGTAGCATGCTTGCACAAGAAGCGGGGGCTATATTCATACTTACGTGACCTGAATCTGGCCATTAGCTGTCAATTTAACTATGAGAGACACAATTTCGGCGAGGCTATTATCGATCAGCTAATATAAAAGTGGGGGGGCTCAACGGAAATGCGATGAGCAGACTTGAAAGCGCCAGACACAATGCGTTAGGATTAGCATATATATATATATATATATATATATATATTATATCTATATATATATTATATATGTATATATATATATATATATATATATATATATATATATATATATATATATATATATATACACACACATACACGACCATTCAATGCTAACCATTGACAAAATTGATTTGAACAGCAAAATCATGTGGGTATTTTTTCTATTTTTCGACGTAGTGATCGTATTTCCTTCAATTCGACCCTCTCTAATCTTCAACTAATCAAATATGTCTGGTTTTCACTGAGAGTTTAGACACACTTAATTTTAAAGTTAGGTGCTTGTTCGCTATTTTCGACAATCTTATTGTAAAATATATTCTGTTTCTACGGTTGATATTTTCTCTTTTAATATTTCAAATTTCACTTTCTCACTAGTTGGTTGGTTGTTTTTGTTTTACGACATATCAACCCTTTTCAGGTTATTTAGTGTCGAATCCAGTTATTTGAAGAATATTTTTTTAATAGAATTTTTTTTAAATCGGTTTCTATTTAACCCATAGTTGGGACCCTAACAGGTACTACCACTCCGGGTCAGAGTGGACCTGGGAGCAATGGCAATTAAGGGGTGGCTCCACACTCCCCAAAGCCCGCAAGCTGGGGCCTCACCATCGGATATAGTTTGTAAGGTCATATCCAGGACCACTTTCTCACTAAGATACAATCTAAATTGGTTGTCTAAAATATATGCACTTTATTTAATCCATTAAAATAGTGTTCCACTTAAAAACTGGATAAACTCCACTATATTAGTTTACAAAAATGATTGTGCTATATCTATATCTTTATATAAAACTAGCAAGCGGGCCTCATTGCCGGCCGTAAAATACGTTAAAATAAATTATTATCGAGTGCTTCAAACAGTGAATTCCTTTTTATTACACGCGCGTTCGACAGACGCGAAAAAGCTGTAATCAAACATTATTTTGACTTCACTCCAAACATCTCAAATAATCTTAGAAATCAACATCATCACTGTGGCATATAAAAGGAAAGAAAAAACAAAAGAACAACTGTCCGATTTTCTGAAGATAAATATTTTACTATTCAAAAATTTGAAAAAAAATTCAATTTTATTTTTAGTAAATAACAATATTTGTAAAAAATAAAACAACTTCACTTACAATTAAATATAACGTTTAAATAGATTTTTATTTATGCAGATTTCGTATTAAATCTCGTATAGTAAACTTTCTATTGATATATGGCACTGGTTTCAAAAATAAAATTTAAAAAAAATTTGGGTGCCATCAGTTAGAATTGAACCAAAGCATTTGGCGCAGTTCCTCGCGTTTTAGCTAACCTGACAGACGGATGACGCTTTAAAATTAAACCACCTTTAACTATGATTAGTTTTACGCATGCGAAGATTAATACAAATATGTCAGCAAGTTTAAATGTACATTTTTCATTTCAACTTGCCGACATACTCTATACACGTTCTTCATCCATCCAAACAAAGATTTTACTCGTAATAGATCATTCTTTGTGTATCCTTACGATTTACTGTTAATTGCAGTGTTATGTAACAAGTAGGTTAAGAGTGTATCATTTAAATAGTTACATACAGATAGACAGACGGACGCGCGTACTTCTTTCTGTTTTATTTATATAGATGGAATTTAGGGGTTGTAGTTTACTCTTTGTGTCATTAGGATTTTCACCTGGGTATCTTATATATTAGTAGATAGGTTTTCTGTTAAACAATTATTTTGTAAATGGCAATTGTCGCTTTATTAATTTTTCTTGTTTATTTTCATTAGTCTTTGTTTTCTTTATTTTTTCATAAATGTTTTAATTATTTACTCACTAAAACTTTTCAAACTAGTTATCAATAGGGATATGACAACAGCATATTCTTTTCATTGTTCTTACTCTCGAGTATATATCCGACACAGACACGATTAAGCTACCGAGGATTACATCACTCTACATAAAAACATATACGATATCAATGGATATATACCTGAGAACCAAAACAAGAAAAAGAATATGCTGTTGTCATAGCCCTAGTTATTGCCAATGATTACTGATTTGCAACGACAAATCATATGTTCCGGAAATATTTGTGACAAAACGTCTTCCAAAATTTCAAGTCTTGGACCTTTCTAAGTTCAGAAAATACATACAACGAAGCTTTCATAAAAGAAATCCAACGAAGTCTTTCAATAACCGTTGCGATTATTTTGCAATTTCGATCAGCCGTTTACCATTGATTTCTACCTGATAACGAATTTTAAGGCATTTGAGTCATAATAAATAAAATACTGCAATATTTTATCTAATGAAGCTACTCAGGATTGTCCCTTTCTTTGATCTTTCCATTCTTAACCCTTTATGACCATGTGCTACAAATCGAGTCTTCTACAGCAAACTATTTCTTAGGGAAATATGTCATTCAAATCATCTAGATTTTATTTCCCTTGGATTTGTGAGTGTTTACATATTTTTGTTCTATTTCTGTTCAACTTACCTTTGTTTTATTAATGTTACATGGTTATGTGGATTGGTTTCCACACTCGGTGATTTTCCTTGATAGTCCAGCTGCTTTCTTTAATCGCGTGTATTGTATAGCATCAAGTGTTCATTTGACTCAAATTTCTACTAGCTTTTGTTTTCCTGGAAGTTTCTCAAAATTATTCCTAGTGCGCTTACAATTATTGGTATTACACTAATTTTCTTGCCTAACATGTTACCTGAAGCTCTTTTTTAAGTTCAATGTATTTGCTTAGTTTTTTTTTTCTGTATTTTTATTTAAACACTGTGAATTACTAAGACCACGAAATCTTCGATTTAGCAGGGATTTTTATTATAATAATGCCAAATCGCCATTTTGGGGAGTCAATTTCCCTTTTGTATGTTTTTGAATGAGTATAGCCAATTATTATTATTATTATTATTATTATTATTATTATTATTATTATTATTATAATAGTTAGTTTTTTCTACTATTTGTATATTTGTTGTTGTGGTTTATGTAGAGAAACAACTATCACTACAAATAAGCTTTGCATTGTCTCCTAGCAGTGGTGATTAAAGGAAAAATAGGATATTTGGTTGGCTGCGTTCAAAACAGCACCTGTATCGCTCGCAGTCAGTAAATATTATGCTCTCCTAAAAGTGGTTGTTTTTTTTTTATTTCCAAAACAAAACCACATAACTTTATATATATATATATGTGTGTGTGTGTGTGTGTGTGTGTGTGTGTGTGTGTGTGTGTGTGTGTGTGTGTGTTATTTGTTTTTACTTTTACGGTACGTTTTGAATAAATTCAATTGTTTATACGAAAGTGCATTTTTACCTAAATGCGAGTTGGGAGTAATTTTCCCTTTTTACGAATTCTGTACCCCCAAATGGGGATCGGCGTATATATTGTTTTTTTTTTTTTAAATATAATTATCCACTGACACGTGTTTCGTCGTCTACGACTTATCAGAGTGGCTGAATCTCTCTCCCTCTCTCATTATCTCTCTATCTTTATATATATATATATATGTATATATATGTGTGTGCGTGTGTGTGTGTGTGTTTATATGTATGTATATATATATATGTGTGTGTTTGTGTGTGTGTGTGTGTGTGTGTGCGCGCTCGCGCGCGCGTGTGTGTGTGTGTGTGTGTGTGTGTGTGTGTGTGTGTGTGTGTGTGTGTGTGGTGTTGTTGATGAAACTGTACATGAAATTAAGCTGCAAAAAGCTTCTGCATTTCATCCTTGTAAAGAAATCGTTATGTTAAGATGCGTGGAATTCCTATTACCGTGCGTTCTCTATATACATGCGGTGTTTTGTTTAGCTGACTTTTCAAATTCATTCAGATTCATTGTCATTCCCGCCCAATCTTTAATTTTTCCATTAGCTAATTTCAGGGCTTCTCTCTGAGAAATGTTTTGATGACTTTTACTTCATCTTCTTTAATTCTATTTTGTAAAGGGGTAGTGCACCATTTTTCTGAATGCTCCGTATTAATATTTCACCGTATTTTTATACGCGCTTGCTTAGAGTATTTTTTAAATTTCTTTAGATAGTGGATTAATTCGTTTTTTTCATCTAATTATTTTATTTTATTTATCATATGCATTGTTATACTAAAATAATATTTACTCTGTGCACATAGTTGGTTGTTATTTTCAGTTCTACATTTTAAATAGTTTCGGGCCCATTTTCAGTCTAGAATTTCAAATTTCTCATTTATACATAATCTAGATGGGTTGTCTAAATTTTTACATACACTGGCCTGTTATATTACTTTCCACTCTAAACGTGTCCAATATATATATATATATATATATATATATATATATATATATATATATATATATATATATATATAACTCTTTGGGTCGAGCACTGTCGCAAATATATATTCACTCGATGCTTTGTTTGGCTATTAAGCGAAGCTCACTCTCGGTTTGTTTGTGAACAAACTAGCAGTTCGAGCACTGTGAAGCGATATGCAAGTGCTTCTTTAATATACACTTGATGAGGGACATTTGCGGGTACAAATTCGTAGTCTTGTAGGTAGAGCTTTCGACTGTCAGCTCGATGGTTGTAGGTTCGATCCACGGCTTGGGAAAGGTGCTTGTCTAGCCTCACTGATGAGTTATGATGATACGAAACATTACTGTATGCGGATGACTATATATATATATATATATATATATATATATGTGTGTGTGTGTTTATGCATATGTATATATAAGTATATATATATAAGTATATGTATATATATATATATATATATATATGAATATGTGTTGTATATAATAAGATTATGTTGCAAAGTTCTTTTTTGTAAATTAACAAAAATCAAGCAATTCAAGAGTAGTAGTTAAATGTTTATATGAGTAGACGTTTGAAGATAATGTTGGCGGACACTGATCCCATGAACCGGGGAGTATAACTACCGACTATCAACTAAGTGGTTTTAGGTTCGATCCCTGGCTCGAAATAGATGTCAGTCAAGCCGCGCTGAAGAGCTGTAATACAGCGCAACAATCTCTCTGTAGAGGAATCATTGATTAACATCTCTTAGAAACATCTTTTAAAATAATTTAAGATTTTGAATAAGCAGACAAAAATTATTAGAAAACATATAAAGATTCAAATCTATATAATTATAAAACTCAGTGGACCGTGCCCCCTTGCTTGAATGTTATCTTTGACGATCCGGCGATCCAATTAAAAAAAAAATTATAACAGGTTAATATGCGCGTGTATATATATATATATATATATATATATATATATATATATATATATATATATAAACAACTATATATACATATTCCAAAGACGAACCAGTGTGTGTGTGTATGTGTGTGTGTGTGCGTGTACATCAAGAAGTAAATATTAAGTTTTCAACCAAAAGCTACTGTAAACTAAAAGTAAATAATAATATCAATACTTATATAATAATAATCCCAAACAAAAAAAAAAGACAGTAAATAGAGTTTGTCATAAGATAACACAATTTAAGACTGTAAATTATAATTTACTAGAATTTATTGTTGGGCAGGATACTCAAAAAGAAGTATTAAAATCCGCGGAGTTTCAAAGAATTCGTTCTGCTCATCACAGGAAAAATATTAACAAATGAATTGTATAGTGAAGCTATGAATTTTCTGGTACTAGTATAAATTTAAATTGCTATATATGAAAATCATTCATATATTGCAAAAAAAAAAAGTTCGTGTATTAAGTTCATGAACTGGAGAAAAAATGGTAAAGCAAATTAAAAATTAAAAATTGAAATTCCAGATAAAAGAATATGGAGTGATTAGAGATTCGCAATGGCGAAATGATCATAAGAGTCACTATTCCCATAAGAATTAGTCAGATTAACAATGTAACCAAATATATACAAAGGCCAGAAATTACCAAGTTCTCTCGTGGTGACTAGTAAATTTTAATGCATCTAAAACTAAGCTTTTATCTGTACATCATCAACACTCTGACCCCCGTCTGGCATCAATTGAAATGAATGGCTCTCGTCTTGGGGAGGCTCCATGTTTTGACAGGCTTATGGGTCGTATCTTTACTCCTGATATGAAATGGAACACATATATCAAATCTGTTGCCAAGTTCGCTGGAAAAATGGTGGGATCATTCTATCTCTTCAGCAGATATCTACCTGTTTGTTAAGTTTTCTTCCTGAATAAGAGACAAGTACATCCAAAGACGGAGTACTGTTGCAACATTAGGACAGGAGCTGTTAGAAGCACTTTATCCTGTCTTGCAAAGCTCAAAATAGACTTCGTGGCCTAATGAGCCTTTTCTCTTCCCTGCAACCCCTTTTCCACATAAAAGACATTGCGAGCGCGTTGCTGCTCTATTGCTGCTTACATGGCAAGTGCTCGTCTGAGCTCCAATCTATGGTCTCCCCTTGCCAATCTTTCACGAAAATACTCGTCCAGCTGAAACCACTATCAATAATTTTTCCCCATTCTTTATCTGTGCTTAAACCTAAACGTAGATTCCATGAGAAAAATCTTTTTACTTTGAACTACACACCTAGAAAACTCTCTTCCGTTTCCCTGTATTCCAGCATACTACAATATGGTCGTCTTAAAGTCCAACGTAAAAAAGTTCTTGATGAGTACTCCCCTTAAGTAATTCAATTTATCAAATTTACATTACTAAGGATTACTACGATATTGTCCTATTGACTAGTGTACGCTCGTTAACCCTAATCCTCGATTGGCATCCGGGCCTTAATAAGTGGTGACTTCTTTATAAAAGAAAATTAAAAATACAAAATTTGCATAGTCTGCATCTGTAAAAAGATCCCGGTTGTGAGCAATCAGGAATATAAGATTATTTCGAAAGTGTTGTAGGTTTTTCTTATTTTCTTTCACTTAGGAATAGAGAGATAACCGTAATGAGGATGATATATATATATATATATATATATATATATATATATATATATATATATATATATATATATACACGATTGGGCGATTCCATCTTTAAAAAAGGGATGACAGGTGAATACATATATATATATAATATATATATATATTCATATGTATATACACACATACATATATATACATATATATATACATATATATGCATATATATATATATATATATATATATACCTGCTTGATTGCTTGAATCTTGTCTTCGATGATCGGACTATTCGATGTTTTTAAAAAGTGGTGAGATGTGAATATATATATATATATATATATATATATATATATATATATTACCCCAACGGTAATATATATACCCAAATAGATTGAGTGGCAATGGGATCAGTCCTCGGACCGAACCGAAGTGAATTCTACATGGCTAATCTAGAGAACAAAGTATTTCAAATATAACATAAACCTCCTTATATATGTACGCTACGTGGACGACATTCTTAATTTAGCTGAAAATAATAAATGGATATGCCAACTACGGTACATTTTTTGAAAAAAACTCAATCCTTAAATGTACTGCAGAGTTGAACAATAATAATAATAAAATTTAATTTCTTCACATCCTTATTTATACGTCACAATATTTCTTTTAACACCTCTGTATATAAAAAACCGACGAGCATAAAGTTCAGCCTCCTGGACTTTACATCGTTTTGTGATTCTATCTTTACTCCTGTTTTTATTTCGATTGTACAGTCATGCAGAAATTTAAATGTACTGTCAAAGTATCTCAACCGAGATTGCTCTGCTATGAATCTGGTCCCTGTCATAGTAGCTACTAACGCTTCAATAGCACTATGCCCTGTCTGGAATGAGTAAAGTAAAAGATTTTTTTTTATATTACACGTCTTTTATCTATCCTGTCTGTTTATCTATAGAATTATGTAGAAACTAGATTTTCGCTCGTTAAGCACAGGAAAAGGTTATTGGTAATTGACAATGTCAGCCTTATGTCAAACTTTTAAAATAAATGTGGTATTGTGGTGACTTATAATCAGTAATAGTTATTAATCATTAATTTAAATTGAATGAATACCATAATAATTAGTTTTTCGCACCTTATCATAAAAAATACGCATACAAAATTTCAACCTGATCGGCTAAGTAATTTCCAGGAAAAGATGGAACGGACAGACAAACAGGCTAAAACAAAAATAGATGTTTACATTTGGTTTGAATTCGAATAATTTTCATGAATGAAAGAAACAGCAATGGATGTTTCTCTATATTGTGTTGTTTTTTGTTTTTTTTTCTTCTTTTTTTTGTCTTTTTTTTATTTATATTCCATGTCAGTATTTGTGGATTGCCTCTATTTCATTTTCTAACCATATAATTGTATTAAAATCGAAAACGTTAAATATGACGTAAACAATCCATTTTGTCAAAATAGCGTAATAGTTATATTCGAATGTTGAGAAACGTCCCCCTAATTGACTGCGATGGTTTGATTGGCTCCTCTTCCAGTCTTGTTTTTCCTGGTCTTTGAGGATTAACAGAATTTGAAAGCTAAGTGATTTTGAACACTATCTTTCTTGGCCAGGTCATGCTACAAGCTCATTATGTCCTATACGAAATAAGAAGTATGTTGTGTACGGATATAATTATTTTAAACTCAGATTTATCTTTCCGGAAGCAGCAATCAGAAGTCTTTACGTTCGAAATAATTGTCAATTTATAGGACCGTCTTTATGACTTCCGGCGTTTATTGTTCTCTGACATTGCCTGTCGACATTCTTTAACCTGGTCATTCAAACACAAGTTTTCCCTGAAGCTATCATTTTATGCGGTGAAGCCGGAAAAGTAACAATTAATTTATAGTTTAACGCCTGTACAGCATAAATGTACATTATCTGATAAATTCTTTTCTATTCTATGAGAAACGATATCTTTACGGAACAAGCTTTTACTTTCTTTATTGTATTTTTGTTTGTCGAAAATGTCTTTCAACCAATTGCAGCCTAGCATATTTCATTGACTTGAACTTGGCTAAGAATCCATTGATATTTCCATATCTTGAAGCTTCTATATAGAACAGCTTTTGCACCCAATTTAACTATACACTATTACAGATAGATCTATACTATGTCAATCATAAATTTAGCTATAAAAGATTACATGTACATCCTTACCATGTCAATAAAAGGGTAAACTATAATAGATTATCCGTACTATATCAATTAAAATTTAAACTATAATATATTCCAGATAAATCCATACCATATCAATTAAAAATTAAACTATAATATATTCCAGATGCATTCATACCATATCACTTACAAATAAAACTGTAATATATCTCATATACATCCATACCATATCAATTAAAATTAGAACTATAATATATTCCAGATGCATCCGTACCATATCAATAAAAATTAAACTATAATATATTCCAGATACATCCGTACCATATCAATTAAAATTAAACTATAATATATTCTAGATATATTAATACCATATCAATTAAAATTAAACTATAATATATTCCAGATACATCCGTACCATATCAATTAAAATTAAACTATAATATATTCTAGATATATTAATACCATATCAATTAAAATTAAACTATAATATATTCCAGATACATCTATAGCATATCAATTAAAATTTAACTGTAATATATTACAGATACATCCGTACCATATCAATTAAAATTAAACTATAATATATTCGAGATACATCCATACAACATGAATTAATATTTAAACTATAATATATTCCAGATACATCCATAGCATATCAATTAAAATTAAACTCTAATATAATACAGGTACATCCATAATATATCAATAAAAATTAAACTATAATATATTCCAGATACATCCATACATTAAAAATTAAGTATTAAACTATAATGTATTACTGATTTATCCGTACCATATCAATTAAAAATTAAACTATAATATATTGCAGATACGTCCATGCCATATCACTTAAAATTAAACTATAATATATTACAGATATCTCCATGCCATATCAATGAAATTTAAACTATAATATATTACAGATACATCCATACCACATCAATTAAAAATTATGCTATAATAACTTACAGATACATCCATGCCATATGAATTAAAAATTAAACTATAATATATTACAAAAGCACCCATACCGTATAAATTAAAAATTAAGCTATAACATATTACAGATACATCCATACCATATCAATTAACAATTTAAACTATAATATATTCCAAATACATCCAGACCATATCATTTCAAATTTAAACTATAATATATTTCAGATACATCCATACCATATCAATTAAAAATTAAACTATGATATATTACAGATACATCCATACCATATCAATTCAAAATTAAACTATGATATACTACAGATACATCCATACCATATCAATTAAAAATTAAACTATGATATATTACAGATACATCCATACCATATCAATTAAAAATTAAACTATGATATACTACAGATACATCCATACCATATCAATTAAAAATTAAACTATGATATATTACAGATACATCCATACCATATCAATTAAAAATTAAACTATGATATATTACAGATACATCCATACCATATCAATTAAAAATTAAACTATGATCTATTACATATACATCCATACCATATCAATTAAAAATTAAAACTATGATATATTACTGATACATCCATACCATATCAATTAAAAATTAAACTATGATATATTACAGATACATCCATACCATATCAATTAAAAATTAAACTATGATCTATTACATATACATCCATACCATATCAATTAAAAATTAAACTATGATATATTACTGATACATCCATACCATGTCAATAAAACATAAAACTATAATATATTACACATACGTACATACCATGTTAATCAAAAATGCATGAAACATATATTCATATTTTATTGCTTTCATATTTTTCATGTTTCGTATTTCATTTTTTCTACTTCATATGATCATATTTTATAGGTTTACATTTTACCTTTCATTTTTCACGTGTCATAAATTAGTCTTCCAATTCCATATTCTCATATTCTAGTTCTCATTTTCTTTTTCATGTGTTATATATTTTATATTTTCTTTTTTCTCCATATTTGCAGCCATGACATGTGTTTGGTTTGAGTTACACTCGTACATGGATTTTTTCACATTTTCAAAATTGACTTTCAAGATATGATTATAATCAGAGTATGTAGCATTTTTACTGTATTATCTAAAACAAAATTTGATATTTGTGTAATCATAGAATGCTTGTTCTTCTAATATTTAATAAATATTTGTCAAAATAATCTATTATTCTGCTTTGTTTGCGCACAAATGACTATGTAGGTTTTTGAATTATTTCCATTGCATTAATTAATATATTTTGTAAGTAATTTTTTCATGTCAAAAGACGGTGGCAACTTCTATTTTTAGTTTTCTTTGAATAGGAGCGAATTTAAAAAGTGTGTATTATATGCATATATATATATATGTATGTATGTATATATATATATATATAGAGAGAGAGAGAGAGAGAGAGAGAGAGAGAGAGAGAGAGAGATTCATAGGTAGATAGATAGATGATTTTTCCTGATAATAAATGTATATTTTTGTGATGGCAGCATCAACTATATGCAAAATGAAACACATATAAAATGATTATAGAAAATAACCATAAAAATTCGCCGAGTAGAAAAATAAATTAATAAAGATAGATAAATATAATATAAAAAAATAAAAATCATGTTTGAAGATTGGCTTTTTGTTTGGGGTAACTGTATATATATATGTGTGTGTGTGTGTGTGTGTGTGTGTGTGTGTGTGTGTGTGTGTGTGTGTGTGTGTTTACGTATGTATGTAAGGAACTGTGTATGAGTTTGTTTTCTATTGACTCGGCAATGGCTGGACTGATTTTTCTGAAATTTTAGACTAAGTACCTGATGTGTCTGGGAATGTTGTTAGGTAAGATTTATTTTTTATCCGAATGAGTCTCTGATAAGTACCGAAAATCAATAATCGAATAAATAGCATTAAAAAAGGTAGCCCGATTTAAACCAAAATTAGCATTTTTATAAACCTAACGTCACAAGTGCATTAGAGAATTTTTATCACCGCATAAGCAGGAAAGCCCATCCTAAAAAATCAACTGTAGATTCTTTTATAAAACAGGGGCGCGTTCTTAACAAGTGTTACGTTTTAGAGCGCAATTGAATCATGGTGCTTGGTTGTTGTACGTTTAATTTTAATTCAAGTGATTATTTAAAAATAATTTCATAAATCAACAGCTAGTTCTTTGATAAGACGAGGGCGCTTTCGAAATGAATGTTTCTGTTTAGAGCACAATTAAACCATGATAATTGAACAATCATACTTGACTTCTGCATTTGAAACTTAATGTGAAGCCATTATTTACAAATTATTTCATAAAATCAACAGCGGATTCTCTAAATTTCAGGTGGAGGCATGCGAAACTTCCTACTGGTACACTGCTAAGGGTCCTTATAAAAATTCCATTGATTAAGTTAAAAAAAAAATTAGAGATTGCATCGAAAGTATGGAAGTGGGTGGAACATTTGTTGGTCTTCATTCAATTTCGGACACCGTCTGATCTTTCTGCTCGTATATATAGAGAGAGAAGGTATGTTACTGGAAACGCATGCTATTAAGGAAAAAAAAACTCTGCGAATATTTCAACAAAAATTTTAAAATATTTCAAAATAATATTTTTAAATATTTCAATAAAAATTTTATTTAATTATTTTTTTATTCTTATGTACATAAGGCTATCTTCCTTAATCCCGTTCCTTACTCAAGGAGAGCAAGGTGCGTTTTAAAATCATCGGTTTCCCGTGATTCACCCTATATATATATATATATATATATATATATATATATATATATATATATATATATATATATATATATATATATATATATAAATCATAAAGGTAGCAGAGCTAAAGATCTGGCGGTTTTAGGATATATATATATATATATATATACATATATATATATGCTAAAACCGCCAGATGTTTAGCTCTGCTACCTTTATGATCTGCTAACTAGTTTCTTTTCTCTAATGAAAAGAACCTTACATTCTTTGACACGCCGCGAAATAAGGATATTTCTTTATTGGAGGTATTCTGTCGGAAGTAAATTTTTGCACCTAAATCTGCAGTTTACAGTCTTTTTATGTTTATGATATATATATATATATATACATATATATATGTGTGTGTGTGTGTGTGTGTGTGTGTGTGTGTGTGTGTGTGTGTGTGTGTGTGTGTGTGTGTGTGTGTGTGTGTGTGTGTGTGTGTGTACATATATATATATATACGAGCGTGTAGATTTATTAATTGACAGAGCTCTCGCACGAAACCTAGGCAGTGGGCACCTCCTTAAAGTGGTGCTGGATTGATTCGCTTGTATCACGTCTTCTTGCTGTGGGAAAGAAAATAAATATCCCAGCAAATTGGAAATAAAGATAGAATGTGCATGTTCATTCTTTCTTAAATAATGAAATAAAAATTAAACACCCTCAAAGCAGTTTGGGTATTTAAAGAGTAGTATCTACATACTGAAATACATTACACAAATATTCGATGCCTTGTTTATTGCGGTGTATGTAACGTGTTTGTGTTGTCTGTATAACGTATATTTATATTAATTTAGAACCGTGTATCTGATCGACTAGTCAGGACTTGTGCATAGAATAATGCTAGAGTGTTAGCATTTACACATAAATACAATTCAATCAACACGGAACAGTTCTTTTAACAAAATGTATACATATATATATTCTAGTGTCTATATCCTGATATAAAGCACGTATCTTATTTCCTTTATTTCTCATTTTCTTTGATGCTCGCATATTCCCACGCTGCCAAAATTCTTCCCTCCAAAGAAAAAACACCAAGATGCGAATTATATATATATATATATATATATACATATATATATATATATATATACACTTTCACTGCACTGAAGAAGACTGAAGCATCGGTCAAAAATTATGTATATGTGAAAAAAGTTGTTTTAATTTTTTTAGAATAATATTTTGTATTCTTGCACGTCACCACCAGAGGACGGAAAAATAAAAGTTATAAACTATCATACTTTTCGGATTCAGTTTTATAAATCTTCATATGTATATATATATATATATATATATATATATATATATATATATATATATATATATATATATATATGCATATATATACACATATATATATATATATATATATATATTTATATAAATATATACGTCTATTTCACAGAGTGCGCTATACTTCTTACTGTCTTCATTCTTCTACCCTACGCCCACCAACTTTCCGGTGCGTCAAGAGACTAACCCCTGAGCCTAAACTCCGGCCAACTCAGTCTCCGACTTTGATTAACGCTAAGACTAACTGACTACGTGTATTAATCAACTTTTTATTTGTTTGATTCTCTGACGTTATTGATGTTAGGTCACGTGTTGACATTAGGTCACTAACCCGGTTTTTATTTGGTACTAAATTCTAATTGTTTCTAGAACTCCAAAGTTGTTATATAGATAGTTAACATAATGTTTTATTATTTTCCTAATCAGTTTCTATAACATTCGTTTTTCTCTATCGCATTCAAAACATCGACATCTATAATAATAATAATAATAATGATAATAATCTCATCGCTTACGTGAATAATAATAATAATAATAATAATAATAATAATAATAATAATCTCATCGCTTACGTGACTCGACGACACTCGGGAGTACTAATATACAACATCAAATATAGCCTATGTCTACACGAAATGACTGATATAACTAATTCATTAAACCAAAGAAATTATATAATTTTCAAATGCAGACATAGAAATAAATTCAAGTTAGTTTTAAAGTTTTACTCTCCGCGCTCTTACAATGAAATATATGTGATCGTCCTGTATGTTTAACTCTGTCGTTTTTTTCCCTGGTTGTTGATTTTAGTATTTACATAATTTAACACTAGGTGGAATCACTATTGATAATATTAGTGCCGTTGTTGACATATTTGCTACACAAAAAATATAGGCCGTTTTCAAACTTTTATAAAATGGTTTATAATTTGGTTAAGCTTTTTAATCATAGTGAAAGAATATAAACTATAGTTGTGTTTACGTTATTATTACAATAAAATAAATATATACTAAGGCAATAGAAATTCAATCTAATTATAGTAAATGTAGCCTATGTCTGTACGAAACATTGAGATGTTCACTTCGTTAGATGAAAGAAATTGGGTAATTTCAAACGCAAATATAAGAATAGATTCATGATAGCCTTAAGATGTTCTCATGCTTATAACGACATACTAATGATCGTTACGTATTGTTTATTATGGATTCTATTTATGTGGTTATTGGTAATGTAAGAGGCCCTTCTACTCCAGTAGTTTCTTCCCCAGGACAACTAAACTTGGGAATTCCCTGCCGGGTCCCTGCTTCCCCAACTGTACTGATATGCAGAAATTCAAGTGGAACATGAACCAACATCTTGCTGCCCCACTCCCTACACAATACCCCTGATGCCACTGTCCCTGATAGTAACCCCCTACAACAAAATGGCAATATGCCTTGTTTGGGGTGAAAATGTAATAAAAAAATAGTATTAATGGTATTTAACGCTAATTGGTGTAATTGAAAAACAAAAAAACATGATAACAAACCAATCCAACTGCTAAAATGAAGTAAAAGAAAAATCATTGGAGACGTTAGTGTTGTTCTTCTTGTTTTCTGATAATATTGCCTTGTAAATGTCCTTGACATGATCTTTTTTTACTTTATTTTAGCAGTTGGATTGGTTTGTTATCATGTTTTTTGTTTTTTGTTTTTGTTTGGGGGGGGGCTCCAGACAAGAAATGAAACCAGTTGATATGAGAAGCTAAATAAATAATGCTTCAAGGTTAAAAAAAAATTCCCAACGATAACTGTTACATGAGATAGATTCTGACCTACAAAGCAGCAATTGTCAAAAACATCGCCATGAAATGCGGGGACAAAAATACACAATAAAGGAAGTAAGAGTTACTCAGCTGTCGAAAGTAAAGCCAAGATCCACATTCTTTTTTGCTGAGTTACAAATTACAAAGTACAAAGTAAGGTAATGTTTATGTAACTATAATAATGAAATAAATAAAACGCAATAGTAACACAATACAATGATACTAGTGGTAATATAATAAAATAGGACTTTACTGTATCCCTTACTTCTCCTTGTGAAGACCCTACCTTTGGTCGTTGCTCGGTTCCGGTGGTCACTTGGTAGCTTCTCGCAAAATAAAATACCGCTCTGATCAGTACCGATGTCGAATGCTCACATTTTATCAGATTACCACCTACACCACTTTGTCGTCATTATGATAGCAATCGTCCGATGTTATTCATCAGAGTCGTACCACCTGGTGTTACATGATAAGGGCTGTCCCCTTTTCATGTAAGTATAAAAATAGAGAGATTACTTAAAATGAAAATAAAATGAGAGAAAGCAGAAATCGAACCTTGGATATAAGTTTTAAAGAACAATAGGTTTAAATGGAATATCCAGTAAATTGTTAATTCTGATGAAATAAATACTAAATAAACTATTCAATTGTCAGAAAGAATGTGGATAATAAAATATGGGTTAAATAAATTAGATATGTAGGTTGAATTCCTTTGTGAAAACAACAAAGAAAAAATAGGTTATTGAGAAATCAGAATGTTCAGGAAACGTGCGACTCGCGCATGTTGATGGCACGTGAATTGTGATCACGTGGCCGGACATGCATGGATTTCTCAATATAGGAAGTGAGAGTTAATTAGTTAGTTAGTTAGTGAGAAACTCAGAGGGAGTTTTGAGAACGACAGACGATAGTCTGGAGTTTGGAATTCGAACATCTAGGAAGCGAGACGGTCACTTTGAAACCTAATATGTGAAGCTTTGAATTCTTGGACGCAAAGCCCCAACCGGTCAGGGAAGAATAAATGTTCAACATGTTTTTATAACTGCGGTTTCCTGTGTTCATCATTACATGAAAAAGGTATTGTCTATGTATGTGTACAAACTATTTGAAATTCATCATCTAAAAAATATATGTGTTAGAAAGTAAATGTGTCTATTTATGTTATACAAACACTCCCGTTCATACGAACTGTCAAAGCATAAATGCCAACCTGTCAATCCATCGGCATAAATGCAAACCTCTCAATTATCGGTCTGTCTATCTAGATATGAAAACACTTTCTCAAAATGTATTTATACGCAATCTCGCTCCATTATAAACTCTCTCTCTATTTATATATATTTCACTAATGTGTTAATGTCCACATCTCTTCTCTAACAATGTTAATGCCATCCCATCTCTTACAATATGAATCTCTCAACAATATGAACACTCACAATGAATATATATAATAACTAGCATCTCTTCCAACAACATGATTAAGACACAAGAACTCTCACTAAGACGCATATCCTTTATAACATGAACAACAAAAGAACATTCATCATCTTAAGTATAATAAGCGACTCGTTAAAATATAACACTGGGAGCAGAGTTTATGTTAAGCACCAAAAAAAATTCATTGTTTATTTTTGTATGAAAATAATTATGTAGAATGAAAAAATAAATAAAATGTTGCGTTCGTGTAAAAAAAGAAAACAAACTTCTAAATGCCCTTTCTACTTAAAGTGTCTTTGGACGGGTTCTATTATCTATTCTTGGCGATTTTTTTTTTTTTGTGTGTGTGTGTGTGTGTGTGTGTGTGTGTGTTTCAACCCATAAGTTCGGAATGTGTTTCTTAACGACGTGGAGATTAGTAAATAACAAAATGGAGTCTCTTGGAGACAAAATGCAACTGATGATAATGTGTTAAAAATTCAGCAAAGCAATTCGACATTGTTCGGTCCTTTCCAAATTCACTCGCTTTGTTACCTCAAATAAATAACACTACGTAAATCGCAATACATACAAAGCAGTTGTGCGAGATGATCCAGTGGTAGAGATTTAGGCTTCTTACTATGGTGTCCCGATTTTGAATCTCGCTAGATTCAGCCACTCTGATGAGTGTTAGACGACGAAACACGTATAAGTGGATAATTATATTTATAATATATATATATATATATATATATATATATATATATATATTAGTAATGGGAGGATTCCAATATTTTTACCGATTCCGATACAATTACCGATTCCGATTCCGATTCTTTATGCATCTCAAAATATTTCAATATAAAAGTGTTATTTTGTCCCGATTACTGTAAAAACACATCTTGAATGTGCATATGTTTTCTAAAACGTAAAAACACATTTGTGAGAAGGTGATCTAGAGATGTTAGTCTTACTGGAAGTTTAAATCAATAAATATTTATTATTTTATTGTTACTACAAGTAGTGGAAGATATTTCTCAAACCAAAATTAAATAAAAAAGATAATTTCAGAAATCGGTTATATATATATATATATATATATATATATATATATATATATATATATATATATATATATATATATATATATAGTCTCAACACTAATATATGTATATATATATATATATATATAGAGAGAGAGAGAGAGAGAAAGAGAGAGAGAGAGAGAGAGAGAGAGAAGATCTGTGGTAAACGTCAAATAAAAAGTTGAAAAAGAAATGAGAGAAATCTGGCACATTATGTGTTTTTCCCTTCGACCCAGAAGTATTGTTAGAAATGTGTGCCCTCTAGATAGCGTTACTCAATGCCTCCGTTTAGTCTCAAAAGACAGAGGATACCCTCTGCAGGGACAGCTGCGCATGTAATTGTGAGGCAAGCACACACAGCATCTGGAAGTCCCAAATGGTCGCCCATTTAGTACTAACACTGTTCAACCTTTCTTAACTTCGGTGATCCGGGAACCGGTGTGTCAACTTGATTATACCGTAGATATTATCACTTGATTCATATCAGCAGCTGCAAGTTGCAAATGGCGACAGAAAGAAGGCGATCATGATGGCGTTGATGATTACAATGATGACGACGACGATGATAATGAGGATGATGATGCTGAGGAGGAGGAGAACGATGACAACAACGGCAATGATGATGACGATGATGATGATGCTAAAAATCACACAAACAAAAAAGAGTTCGTAGAACTGTAAGCCAAGTACGGGGTTTATTATAGTAAGCTTTTTATTCTTTTTAAGACTCAAATTAGCGACAAGCTCCTACAAAAATCGAGCGCTATGATGGAAAATACGCGTGTCTCGTTAAGATTAAGTGACATTAACAAAATGTATAGAATCTTGCAACTAGTAGTAACATTTAAAACTTATGCAGGTAGGTAGAAAATAAATTTTCTTGCATTTGGTAACAATTATTTGTTGTTTTTTTTATTTCCTTCCGTTTTTTTTTTGTTGTTTTTTTTTGCGTTGTTAACTCTAATAAACTTTTGCTGGACTAATTGTACCTATTTACTATGCCTCCCCACGGGACAGAGTTAGACACCAGGGTCGTTTTTTAACGTGGAGAAAAGGTACAAAAATAAAAATTGTCTCAGTCGTGAAGGATTTCTCCTCCACCGAAAGAGAACAAGAAATAGAAGTGCAGCATCTGAAGAACAGATACTACACTTTGATCTTGTCCCGAAGGCCAAGAATAACGAACTAACGGGCAGGCACAAAAACATGCTTCTAAATTAACGTGTAAAAGAAAGGCAATATCCAAAAGAATGGCAAAGTCGATCCATGTAAAAATACATTACGTTTTATTCACAACAGATAGTGATTCTGATGAAGCAATCTATCTATATATCTATAAAAACAGAGATGTGTGTGCCACAGACGATTTCTGATTGGTTAATCCAATAATCACATCTCCTAAAAAACTATGGTTCGTAGGCTCTTACCTTTACCATAAAATATTATGGCTTGATTTATTGTCCATCTTGGAAGGGTTTAATTTTTTCCTAACTTGCGATTTACAAATTAAAAAAATACGAAACTGACAATCTAACAATCGAACCTCCGACATCACGGCCGCCATTATGAAACTAAACCAAAAAAAAAAAAAAAAAAAGCGCCTTCACTCGTGGTCTTTACATTTCGGGTTTGGGTACTTGTGCAGTTTTCCATTGACATTAAAAAATGGAAATATTTAAAAAAAATATATATATATTGTACGTACTCGTCATGGGATAAAGTTTTCCTACAGAAAAAATCACGTAATTTCATCAAGTAGTTATTTTTTTATAGCGAAAAAAGAAAAAAATCAACGCTACAAGCGAGTCATTATTAATTAAACAGAAAGTTCAAGTAGGGGGATTTCCCCATTTTTTTTTTATAGCGAGGCCAAATTTCGCGAATTTGGCCTTTTTTTAAAGCAGTTTGGCCTTCAAATTTCTGTTTGGCCTTTTTCTTCACCGATGAAATAAAAAAAGCAAATAAAAACAACGCAATAAAACTTTTAAAAATACGGCACACTTTTGTTGTTCTTGTTTGTTTTTTTTTGGTAATTTTCCTTATTTTTTTATTTTTTCAAGATAATACTATTAAATGGACACTATTATGCCAAATTAGCCCCCCCCCCCGAAAAAAAATGCACAAAAATTCGAGATTTAAGGTTTTGACGAGATAATTTAGCGAATTGTCCGGACTATTGCGAGAGAACCATCCATTAGTTTTTCCTGAAATTTTGCCACAAATTGTATTTCAATACATAGATGTGCATAGTAACAACATTTTTTAGCCGAAAATTTCCGTTGCGTCCCCAGATTTCATCGGTGAAGAAAAAGGCCAAACATAAATTTTGAAGGCCAAACTGCTTTAAAAAAAGGCCAAATTCGCGAAATTTGGCCTCGCTATCAAACGATTTGACCTTTGAGAACTCTACCAAACTCCTCCTACAATTTTGGGTCTAAACACGTGATATTTTAGATATAGATTCCTTGGACATGGATCTAACTTATTACCTTTACTTGATCCCTAAACAATAAATTTTAAGAAGTCATAATAGGGGTCAAAGTTTAAAAAATTGACCGTTTTTTTTTCTCAGCATTAACCTCAAAACACCTGGGCAACGCCGGGCACCGATTGCTAGTCTAATATAGAATCACTGGTAAGAAATTGACTCGTATGAACCATGACAACAAAATGGCGACTTAGAATCGTTTACTTAGCCTTTTGCGTAGGAACAAAAGTATATGTTCTGGTACTACATTTCGCCTTTTTTTTTTGTCCTCAGCCAGTAGAAGACAAATATTTCATGACTGAGACCATTATTATTTTTGTCCCTATTCAGAGTGCTCATTTTTTGATGGGTGAGGAGCTGCATTTTCCCCATATTAAAAAACGAGCTCACATGGTGAGGCAAGTAAATAAGGTCACGTGAAGTTTATTTGGCAGAGGGTGCGAGATTAATAGTACATTCCACGGTCTTAGTTTGTTGGCGTCGGTTTTTATTTGTTTGCTTCCCGACGAAAGTAAAGTAGACACACGGTCATTTTTAATGTGGGAGACACACCAGCCGCCCCCCCCCCCGCAAAAAAGGAGGCACTCTGGAAGTATACAAAAAAAAATAGTAATTGTCTAAGTATGAAGGGTTCCCCCTACATTGATCCAGGACTTAATTTAAGTAAAGCATCAGAACAGATACTACACTGTGATCTTATCCCGACGCGAAGTGGATGATTATAGGGCAGAATGTGTGAAATATTTGTCGGGCTTAAATTAAATATCGATCAAGTGAATTCGTAGAACAAACCTTCAATCTTTCAACGTCTTTTTTTAATGTTTTAAAGTGGATATTTTTGCACTATCAATTGGCTGTAATAAAAACTTCTGTGTTTAGAATCTGATTAAAGTTGATATTTCTACAATTTCTTTTCGTCTGTTGATGTGGATTGATTTTTGTTGTTAAGCATCATTCATTCATTTCAAATTAATCAGATGGTTATTTATGGCGTTGGTTTCTCCGATATCATTCTAGGTAGAATTCTTCCTAGAAAGACATCGGATACTTACAGGAGGGACCATATGTAAGTTGTTTACATCCCCAAGTGACAGCATTTAAGTGGAACGAACTGAATTCGAACTTCACACACCCAGGTTGTTTGTCCGAGTGTAACATAGCGCGGATGCGCGGATGCAAATATATGTGAAATGACGCCACCGGTAAAGAAAAAAGACTTTAAAAAGGAGATCACGTTAGAGACGGAATGAACGTTCGAGATCATGTTAGAGGCGTGAATGGCGTTCGAGAAGACCATAACGTGAAAGGCGTCACAACGGTAACGAGGAAATTAATAAATGTCGCTGTACAACAAAAAAACAAGTTGAAGTTCTTTTCTAGTCTGTGTCTTCTTTGTGACTGAGGCTACAGAGTGTTGGTTCCCTAACAACGTCACGCGTGTTGTTTGCTTAACCACCATTACCCGCCTGCTGTTGATAATTATTGAACACGATTTCACAAATACATGGTGGAACGATACATTTGTCGCTTTAACGAAAACAACACTACAGTTCTATTTAAAAAACTTCTATTTTGAAAAACTAGTTCAGGTAACTTGATTGAGTTGTAAAGCTGATATCTATTCAATGTATCCGCCTTCAACCTCAATCATCGCTTCGATACGGAGCTGGAACTGAGAGCATACCTTTTCTACAAGCGCCGGCTAGAGCTCGGCAAATACTCGGCGAATAGCGGCAATCAGGTTGACTTTGGTGTTGTTGGAGGTCATGTTGGTGATGTTCTCAGCACATGACCAAATGAAGTAATCCAGCGGGTTCAGGTCTGGGAAGAAGGGTACAAAGTCATAGCACTCCTATTAAAGCCAAGCCTTTGGACAGTGTCTGCCAACGGCCACCTGATTGTACCAGGGGATCACCACGCATTTCAGCATATTCAGGTACACTTAGGTGTTAACTTTGAAGCCAATTTCGAAGATGTTAGGTGGCATGATGTGGCACTCACTTTTAACAACACGGTAGACCATACCTGTAGCCAAAAGCATGATGTGGCACTCACTTTTAACAACACGGTAGACCATACCTGTAGCCAAAAACTTCGTTGAGCTCTGCCCTCAAGCGTGGAAGGGCCAAGACCCTCTTGTCATAACTTGGATTGATAGAGAAGATGAGTTATACAGTTGCGCATCTCACCTCGCTCGTTGAACATTGTGTCACTTTCAGACAGATAGAACGCTCCTATCGCTATTAGGATTTGTACACGATTGAACAACTAGTAGAATGTCTGCAGCAAAAAAAAAAGAAAAGCGGTTTGCATCAAAGGGAAATGGAATCATGTCGTCTTTTCTAGGGTGACAATTTTATTTTGAGCCCTGTAGAACAGGTTCAAAATACGCCTGCGTTTAAATAATTGTAAAAATAAATAAGAAATACATAAAAAATGTGTAAACTGACCGTTTGTGTTGACATGGAAAATAGAATCGGAAATCGTGAAATATTTGAATTTTAGATTTCGTTATTTGCTGGAAAAGTTTTGTGAAAAAAATTAAATGATTTCATTGTTTATCCAATTTTTCTTTTGTTGACTTTGTTTGGTTCAACTGTTTATTATCTTTTTGCGACATCAGTTCGTGTTTTTCTTTCTTCCTCCCCCTCTCTCTCTCTCTCTCTCTCTCTCTCTCTCTTTCGCAAAATCGAACAAACACGCCTGGAATGTTTCTAATGTTTTCTCGTACCTTTATGCGTGTATGTTTATTTTCAAATATTATTTTCAGCCTTATGTAGTACCATCAAGCTATTTGAAATTGCTAGATTTCAAACAAAAATGTAACACGCATTGGTGTTATTGCTTTGCTATTTTTTCTCTTTTCATTTGCAAAACTCAATCATGTTCTGCAAAGTCAAAAACAAAATTCAGCACTGGCGTTTATGCCATGCACAAAGTGTAGTTACCTGTTTTGATGCTTAACTTTCGTCCTCGGTACGTGAAGCAGAAATCCTTCGAGACTGAGACAATTTTTAATGTTTATTTCAGCATTTTGGGGCAGATGGATTTTCATCATTTTTTAATCGACCTTATATCTAACTTTGCTTTCGTAGGGAGATCGGCAAAGATCAATAACGAGCATGTATGTACTTATGCATTTTATGCATTTATCACTTTAAGCTATTATCTGTAGAAAATAAAGTATACATGTTTAAATAAAGATTATTGCTGTATGTATATATATATATATATATATATATATATATATATATATATATATATATATATATATATGAAAAAATAGGAGTGGGGAATGAAGTCACAGAACTATATATTGGAGAATAGAGATTGGTTCATTTATTTAATAAGGGTTGGCAGCAGCTAACAGCTCTATGACAGCTAACATATGCGAATTGCCAAGCTGGCTGCGCGATGTGACGTCACAGAAGAGACAAAGGTACACACGTTGACGGAGAAGCGATTGTCGGAAAAAGCAGATGTTAGAGACACAATCTTTGCTGACGTAGCAATCAACATTCAATTCAACAAATGAAGTTCCATAACTTAAGTTCATATCATTCAATTAGAATTATATTATTTGGGGTTAAACCCGCCATAAAAATGTGAACAATTATATAAATGCGAGCTGCAAATGGTACATGTTGCCTTTTCTACGTTCAAATGTGAACTGACTTTAATGCAAATTTGACGGTTCAAAATCCACTTTAATTACCTTCAAAAATTGAAGAGTAGAGTAAGAACTGTGAAGAAGGAGGATGAGGATGGAGAAGAAAAAAAGATTTGTAATTCCACAGTACAAATTTCTGTCATTCCATAGTACAAATTTCTGTCATTCCACAGTACAAATTTCTGTCATTCCATAGTACAAATTTCTGTCATTACATAGTACAAATTTCTGTCATTCCATAGTACAAATTTCTGTCATTCCATAGTACAAATTTCTGTCATTCCATAGTATAAATTTCTGTCATTCCACAGTACAAATTTCTGTCATTCCATAGTACAAATTTCTATCATTCCATAGTACAAATTTCTGTCATTCCATAGTACAAATTTCTCTCATTCCATAGTACAAATTTCTGTCATTCCATAGTACAAATTTCTCTCATTCCATAGTACAAATTTCTCTCATTCCATAGTACAAATTTCTGTCATTCCATAGTACAAATTTCTGTCATTCCATAGTACAGATTTCTGTCATTCCATAGTACAGATTTCTGTCATTCCATAGTACAAATTTCTGTCATTCCATAGTACAAATTTCTTTCATTCCATAGTACCAATTTCTGTCATTCCATAGTACAAATTTCTCTCATTCCATGGTACAAATTTCTGTCATTCCATAGTACAAATTTCTGTCATTCCATAGTACAAATTTCTCTCATTCCATAGTACAAATTTCTGTCATTCCATAGTACAAATTTCTGTCATTCCATAGTACTATTTTCTGTCATTCCATAGTACAAATTTCTGTCATTCCATAGTACAAATTTCTGTCATTCCATAGTACAAATTTCTGTCATTCCATAGTATAAATTTCTCTCATTCCATAGTACAAATTTCTGTCATTCCACAGTACAAATTTCTGTCATTCCATAGTACAAATTTCTGTCATTCCACAGTACAAATTTCTGTCATTCCATAGTACAAATTTCTGTCATTCCATAGTACAAATTTCTGTCATTCCATAGTACAAATTTCTGTCATTCCATAGTACTATTTTCTGTCATTCCATAGTACAAATTTCTGTCATTCCATAGTACAAATTTCTGTCATTCCATAGTACAAATTTCTGTCATTCTATAGTACAAATTTCTGTCATTCCATAGTACAAATTTCTGTCATTCCATAGTACAGATTTCTGTCATTCCATAGTACAAATTTCTGTCATTCCACAGTACAAATTTCTGTCATTCCATAGTACAAATTTCTGTCATTCCACAGTAAAAATTTCGGTCATTCCATAGTACAAATTTCTGTCATTACATAGTACAAATTTCTGTCATTCCATAGTACAAATTTCTCTCATTCCATAGTACAAATTTCTGTCATTCCATAGTACAAATTTCTGTCATTCCATAGTACAAATTTCTGTCATTCCATAGTACAAATTTCTGTCATTCCATAGTACAAATTTCTGTCATTCCATAGTACAAATTTCTGTCATTCCATAGTACAAATTTCTCTCATTCCATAGTACAAATTTCTCTCATTCCATAGTACAAATTTCTGTCATTCCATAGTACAAATTTCTGTCATTCCATAGTACAAATTTCTGTCATTCCATAGTACAGATTTCTGTCATTCCATAGTACAAATTTCTGTCATTCCACAGTACAAATTTCTGTCATTCCATAGTACAAATTTCTGTCATTCCACAGTACAAATTTCTGTCATTCCATAGTACAAATTTCTGTCATTACATAGTACAAATTTCTGTCATTCCATAGTACTATTTTCTCTCATTCCATAGTACAAATTTCTCTCATTCCACATTACAAATTTCTGTCATTCCATAGTACAAATTTCTGTCATTACATAGTACAAATTTCTGTCATTCCATAGTACAAATTTCTGTCATTCCATAGTACAAATTTCTGTCATTCCATAGTACAAATTTCTGTCATTCCATAGTACAAATTTCTGTCATTCCATAGTACAAATTTCTGTCATTCCACAGTACAAATTTCTGTCATTCCATAGTAGAAATTTCTGTCATTACATAGTACAAATTTCTGTCATTCCATAGTACTATTTTCTCTCATTCGATAGTACAAATTTCTGTCATTCCATAGTACAAATTTCTGTCATTCCATAGTACAAATTTCTGTCATTCCATAGTACAAATTTCTGTCATTCCATAGTACAAATTTCTGTCATTCCATAGTACAGATTTCTGTCATTCCATAGTACAAATTTCTGTCATTCCATAGTACAAATTTCTTTCATTCCATAGTACAAATTTCTCTCATTCCATAGTACAAATTTCTGTCATTCCATAGTACAAATTTCTGTCATTCCATAGTACAAATTTCTGTCATTCCATAGTACAGATTTCTGTCATTCCATAGCACAAATTTCTTTCATTCCACAGTACAAATTTCTGTCATTCTATAGTACAAATTTCTGTCATTCCACAGTACAAATTTCTGTCATTCCATAGTACAAATGTCTGTCATTACATAGTACAAATTTCTGTCATTCCATAGTACTATTTTCTCTCATTCCATAGTACAAATTTCTCTCATTCCACAGTACAAATTTCTGTCATTCCATAGTACAAATTTCTGTCATTACATAGTACAAATTTCTGTCATTACATAGTACAAATTTCTGTCATTCCATAGTACAAATTTCTGTCATTCCATAGTACAAATTTCTGTCATTCCATAGTACAAATTTCTGTCATTCCATAGTACAAATTTCTGTCATTCCATAGTACAAATTTCTGTCATTCCATAGTACAAATTTCTGTCATTCCACAGTACAAATTTCTGTCATTCCATAGTACAAATTTCTGTCATTCCATAGTACAAATTTCTGTCATTCCATAGTACTATTTTCTCTCATTCCATAGTACAAATTTCTGTCATTCCATAGTACAAATTTCTGTCATTCCATAGTACAAATTTCTGTCATTCCATAGTACAAATTTCTGTCATTCCATAGTACAAATTTCTGTCATTCCATAGTACAAATTTCTGTCATTCCATAGTACAAATTTCTGTCATTCCATAGTACAAATTTCTCTCATTCCATAGTACAAATTTCTGTCATTCCATAGTACAAATTTCTGTCATTCCATAGTACAAATTTCTCTCATTCCATAGTACAAATTTCTGTCATTCCATAGTACAAATTTCTGTCATTCCATAGTACAGATTTCTGTCATTCCATAGTACAAATTTCTGTCATTCCACAGTACAAATTTCTGTCATTCCATAGTACAAATTTCTGTCATTCCACAGTACAAATTTCTGTCATTCCATAGTACAAATTTCTGTCATTACATAGTACAAATTTCTGTCATTCCATAGTACTATTTTCTCTCATTCCATAGTACAAATTTCTCTCATTCCACAGTACAAATTTCTGTCATTCCATAGTACAAATTTCTGTCATTCCATAGTACAAATTTCTGTCATTACATAGTATAAATTTCTGTCACTCCACAGTACGAATTTCTGTCATTCCACAGTAAAAATTTCTCTCTTTCCATAGTACTATTTTCTCTCATTCCATAGTACAAATGTCATTCATTCAAGATACAAATTTCTATCATTCTACAGTACTAATGTCTATCATTCCACAGTATAAAATCCTATCAATCCACAGTACAAATGTCTATAATTCAATAGTATAATATTCTATCATGCCACAGTAGGAATTTCTATCATTTCAAAGCACTAATTTCTATCATTTCACAGTCCTAAATTTTGTTATTTAACAGTATAAGTTTCTATCATTCCAAAGTACATTTTTTGTCATTCCACAGTACAAACTTCTAATATCTGTCGTCATAAATGTTTAGTACATAATTTTATGTGAATTTACAACTGGAAGATAAATGTTGAAATTTTTTTTAATAAAACAAAGAAAATTAGCTAGTTATTATTATTTGTGTTCTCAATTATTACATAAAACATGCACTGATTTGTTTCAAAAGTCGCCGAGAAAGTTGGAATTTTTCTTTCACGATTTTCTGAAGCGATATTTTTCAAGAGTTCTAATGTGTCCTTTAGTTTCGCATTGTTGTGAGCATTTTTCAGTTCTTTTAAAAATTCAAGGTTGCCAGTTTTGTAATACAAAATAATGCTTTGTTAAACATGTTTAGAAATTGTGGCT
>NC_136491.1:81454125-81534125 GCF_053919585.1 Euprymna scolopes
TTTGCTATAGCTTTTTATCTTATTTCATATATATAAAGAGAGAGAGAGAGAGAGTGTGTGTTACTTGTTTTTGTTTTTGCGATATTGTCTGAAATGAATTATATGAAGTATATTTTTACCTAAATGTGAGTTGGGAATAATTTTACCTTTGACCAATTTTGGTACCCCCAAATGGGAAGCGGCATATGTATTATTTTTAAAACATAATTATCCACTAATAGGTGTTTTGTTGTCTACGACTCATCAGAGTGGCTGAATCTAGGATGATTCGAAATCAGGATACCCTGGACAGAAGCGTAAACCTCTACCATTATGCTACCTCGCACGATTGATGGAATGCATCGCGTTTTATGTAGATGTTATTTGTTCTTGTTTTTGCGAGACGTTTTTTTTTAAATGAATTATACGAAAGTATATTTTTACGTAAATGCAAGTTGGGAATAATTTCTCCTTAGAGAAATGTTGATTGCCCCAAAATAGGAAGCGGCATATGTATTATTTTTTTTAATATAACTATCCACTGACACGTGTTTCGTCGTTTACGACTAAGCAAAGTGGCTGAATCTAGCGAGATTCGAAATCGGAATTCTCTTGACAGAAACGTAAACTTTTACCATTAGGCTACCTCGCACGATTGTTGGAATGTATCGCATTTTATGTAGATGTTGTTTTGTTTGTTCATATATATATATATTTGTTCATATATATATATATATATATATATATATATGAATATATATATATATTCATATAATATATACATATGATGTAGATATTATTTGTTTTTGTTTATATATATATATATATATATATATATATATATATATATATATATATATATATTGTATTGGCCTTAGTACAGGCCGTCATCAGATTACCTTGCAATCATGTACAAAGTTTCTTACACACACACACACACACATACACACACACACAAACATATATATATATATATATGTATATATATATATATATATATATATATAAGTCACGTAAACACAGCGGTTCTCGCCAGATCACCGACGTTTAATTTGGCCAGTACCAGACGAGTGACCGTTTGTGATGGTACAAATTTCCAGGTTGGTATCTGGGAGCGCATCAATTAACTAGCAGAGATATACCCTCAGTTTTAGTTAAGAAATGCATCTAGGAGAAAAAACTCTGATATAAAAACAAATAATCTGCGTGGATTTCGGAGAAACTTAGTTGTTGTGAAACGAACTCATACGTCGAAATCGACGGAAGAGTCCAACATATATATATATATATATATATATATATATATATATATATATATATATATATATATAAGGAACTTTGTGTGTGTGTGTGTGTGTGTGTTTGTGAGTTCGTTTCCTTTGGACTCAGAAACGCTTGGCCGATTTTTTTTAAATTCACAGGAAGCTACTAGGTGTGTATTTGAGTGTTCTTAGAAAGGTTTTGCATTCGAATACGTCTGATAAGTATCTAAAATCAATAATTGAAAAAATCCGATTTTAACTAAAGTTTACACTCTTAGACAACCTAACATCATAAGTGCGTTTGAGGGAGAGGTTGTATCACCGCACAATGACAAATACCCAGCTTATAAAAGTGACTGTAGATTCTTTTATATGATAGGGGTATATTCGAAATGAATGTTTCCTTTTAGAGTACAACTGAAGCATAATGCTTGACATTTGCATTTTAAAGTTTATTTCAAACTAATATATATAAAAAGTTTTTTTTTATAAAATCAACAGTATATTCTCTACAGCGCAATGTAGAGTGCAATATATTGTGGACTAAGTCATTGTGGAGAGGCATGTGGAGCTTGCTCCCGGTGCACCGCGATGGGTCCATAACTAGATTAGGTAATCAATCGATCTGATTGAAAAATGGGCGACTTCGTGGATAATAAAGGTATGGGAGTATGAAACATCCGTTGATCATCATTCAATCCAAGCCAAGATCGGGTCTCCCTGCTAGTACATACTATAGTGGAGAATTATAGCTCTCTGTACGAGATCGATTCTTCATATCGATTATTTAAGAAGTTGGCTTTATTTATGAATAGCTAGAACTGCAAGTTTTTCATAGCGACAGTTAAGTCATTGATCACCTCAATGCAAACATGAGGTTTTTTCTTTTCAAAATATTCTACTTGATTGACGTTTTGTTTTGGAAGTTTAGTTTCCAGAAATTGCTTTATCTTATTTGTTTATATTTTAATTTCTTTTTATCTATTTATTTATTTATTTATTTATTTACGAGGTTGACTTCAATCGGTTCTACTAAAACCAAGGATATGTTTTTTTAATCTTTTTATCGTCGAGACAGCTTCCTTAAAAACAAGCTTGCGAAGAGTGTTTTTTTTTTATCTTGGCCTCCGCCCTGTTTTGTATATCCAACTTCCCTCAAAATAGGTTATTCCGCGTTTTGTATCTGATCTTAGTAGTAATCATTACTTTTACCCACATAAATTATTTTAAAGGAAATGTTGTTAGTAATAAACAGATTATTCTTTTTATTGATTTTACTATCGAGTATAGATTCGACACAGTTAGACACAATTAATCAACCGAGAACCACATCACTCTACATAAAAAAACATATAAGATATCATATATATACCTGAGAGACATAACAATGAAAAGAATATGCTGTCGTCCTAGCCCTAGTAATAAATAATTACTTTTCTCTTACCAGGCCAATTTGCGTTAAAATAAACATAATACATTTAATAAAAGTATTAAGCCTTTAAAGTACGTAAAGATTAAGTATAAAAAAAAGTAGAAATTTTATTTATTTACTGACTAGCAAAGAAGGTTACTTTAGCGCAGAGCTCCGATATTTTACATAACTTAAAATGCTTAAATATTCTATCAAGTATTAAGTATTTACATATCAACACTATTGAGCAAGCGAAGGTGAATACGTTTCACTATATTTCTAAAGATATTTGCTTTAAATTCATGGATTCAGTAAAAGTAATGATTAGTGCTATTCGTAACATTATTAGTATTTATATTTATTTAAAAAACACACACACACACACACACACAAAATAATAAAGAATAAAAAGGGAGGTAAGTCATGCAAGATTAATTGATATTTTTTACTTATAAGCATCAAGATGGGAACAGTAGTCAGAGGAATCAAAATGATAACGATACAAAATAAGATAAATTATTGCTATTTCGGTCATCTTTGTACTCTTCTTTCACTGGCTGCCCTTCTACCCCGACCTGAACCTGCTGAACTACTTCGTTTGGCAATACGTCGAGAATATCACCAACATGACTTCCTACAACGTCAAAGCCAGCCTGATCGCCGCCATCCGCTGAGTATTCGCCGAGCTCCCGCCTGAGCTTCTGGAAAAGGCATGGTCCCAGTTTGGGAGCCGTATTCAGGTGATTGAGGCTGCAGGCAGCTACCCTGAATATGTGTCAGCTCTGCTGCATAATCAAGTTACCTGAGATGTGTTGTCTTTTTTAGGTCAACAAATTTACCGTTCCATCCTGGATATATTAAGTAAAAGATGAAGTTACATATAACTATATTATAACATCAAGATAATAAGGAAATTTATAAAAGAGAAAGAAAAGAAAAACTCTTCATGTCATGGCATTTCCAAGCTAAATGCTTATCACTAAAAGAGGAGAAGGGCCAGAATTGTACAAAATATAAATATAGATAGAAACTGACTTGAATAACATTTACATTTTGGTATATATGCTTTATATCCCAATATTGAATCCATTATCATTTTCCATTATTATTTTTTAATCGAATTATACGTTTTTATTGTTAATATTGCACCTGATTTTTTTGTACTTGAATATATTCGACTTCCGATTGGATTACGAAATTTCTGCTTTTTTAAATATCACCAACAGGTTTTTTCCAGATGCTTTATCTTATTTTATTCAAGATTCTGTCAGTTCTGCTGCTCCTTTCTGAGATTTATAATACTGTTTTTCTGATAATTCTTTCTCTTATATATCAATACACTGTATCCTTCATAGCAAGAACCTGACTTGCTGACTTGACTTTACCGGCTATCGGAACTAACCTATTTGCCTTTCTATATGTGAATCGTTCTGAGATATGCCATTTGTTCCATAATCCGACTTTACATCGCAATATATCTACATTGACCGGGGTGAAATCTACCAATCGTAAAAATTCCGTCAACATCCCCTTTTGGGATAATTTTGCCTGATTCTTGTTATATTTTCACATCAATTCAACCGATTTTACCAATATTTTAACAATTTTACAGGATTTATAACTTCTGTTAGGATTTACAAGGATCTATAAGAATTTACCAAGACCTTTTTTCAACGGGCACCTCTACGTTTTTAGATTCTTTAAACGATTCCAATACTAACGTAAGGATTACACCTGAACTTCTAAAAATGTTTTATATTTTATCTTTGAATATTCTTTGAATTGTGTAAAGTTTTTAATGAAGATTATTTCAAGCTTTGGACACTACATTTTTACCTTCAGTTTAATCTTATTTCTCTTCTATATATCTCTTATATATATATATATATATATATATATATATATATATATATATATATATATATATATATACACGCGTACACACTTGATATTCTATTTTGAAAAGAATAAGTGTAGTAAAAAGAAAACACTGACTCGGTTTTTGTTATATTTGTATTTTAATTTGAGTGTAGCAAAAATATTTTTCAAGTTTGAATTTTGGTATCTTCTAAACCCCTTTTCGGTATCCTAAATAGAACTAGGTGGGGGTGCATAATTATATCCCTCCTCCTAAAAAAATCTAATTGTTTTGAAACTGAGATGGGGGGGAGGAACTCTGCCATGAAAGAAATCTTACCTTTTTACCCAATGGTTTGAATTGAGGGATATAGAAAGTCGGCAACAACTACAAAGAAATATTTTTAAATTACAGATTAAATTGTTATATTTTTGCTTGTGTTATGTTGATTAATCAGACTAGTATTCTCATTTTGGGTTTTATTAGCTCAACGTTTCGGTTGCTGCAACCTGCGACCTTCTTCGGGTGCTGAGAACATGCTTCTTTTCCTACTAAGGAAAAAAGGGTGCTAGCTCTGCATTACAAGAATTCGAACCGTGTGTTTGAGTGTGGGTCCGTAGATCGTAAAAAAGGTTTAATTTTCAGGGGTCATTAAGATATTTGTTAAAAGTTTTTCTATGGCTCAATTTTTCGGGATATTTATACTAATTGTCCATTTCAGATTGACCCTTATTTTTTTTTTATTGTGTTACTTCAGAATTACATACTTATGTATTACTCTTCTATTTATTATTCGCATATCCTTTACTTCCTCGTTTCGTAAACTTTCATCTTTATTATTGACCAGAGCTGCTCAATTGGGTTTATATCTGGAGAACAAGGTGGCAATGCTATCAAATTTTCTCCACTAATGCCTCATCATTTAAGGTACGATATGGTAGCCTTTTTGTATTGAGAGGTAGGAGATATTGTTCTGATAAAACCTGTTATAAACGTATATTATATGTATTATTGTTTAGCCAAGGGATATGATATTGACGTATAAACTGAGTCATGTTGTGCCAGAGAGTTATCACACGAGTATATATTACAGTTCATATTTACATAAAGGTATATTTTTTATTAGAGGAATAATATATGCTTCATACCTTTCTTTCTTCAAGAGTTCTTCTATCTTCACTGCTGAGCTCCATGACGAAACATGAAACGACCAACACCATCCAATTGAGACATCTCTTTTTCCTTCTTTTGTAAAACCACAGACAAACACTTTATATTTTTCAAATATAAATTTATTTCAGTTGTCTCAAATGGTCTTCACAAGAATCTGCATTTCTTGTCTTCATGCTTGTTCTACACAGCCTCGCTTCCTGGCTTAAAGTACATCTATTCACTTGCGTGATTAAACTCCAACTCTCGGCTGACTAAAACTCCCGACCTCTTGACCTCAGTTCCGGTGAGGTAACCGATTAAACAACACGTCTCCTTAACTGACCTCCTCTGTCACATACGCCTGTCCAATGTTATTTTGTTTATTTAACCTAGCATATTTATGTAAACATCTTCAATCCCATTGCTACACTGTATTCTATAAACAATAAATAACTTCCAATATAAAATAATCTATTTTAAGAATATCACTGAATAGATAGATAGAGAGAGAAAGAGAGAGAGAGAGATAATAACTAATTAACTTTTAACAATGTTAATTATCTAACAGCCTTGTTGTGCATAAAAATCAATTTGCAGCGACGCTCCAATGAGAGGTCATCAGGCCATGGTTACAAATAATCATTTAAAAATAAAATATAAGACTGACTCGTCAGTTAGATACCTTCTGGTACTCGAAGTGGTCCAATGAGTTCATTATTCCAGCCAAAAACATGACACATTAACCTCCCTCAATGAGGAGTAGGGAATCCAAGAGGACTCCAAGCTTTGACCCAGCCATCTAGTCCATCCAGGGTTGCTTTGGCTTCATTGGTGAAAAGAACATTTTCAAAGCTGGTTTTCATATATTTCTCAGCCCAAGCCAAACGTTTTTCCTTATGTGTTTGGTTTAAAACAGGTCTTACTATAGGCGTACTGCTTCTTGCACTTTCGTTTAAGACATTTCAGCGTGTCTTCCTGGTCAAGGAAGGTATTCAAGCCTTGTCAAATATAACGACACTTGTTGCCATGCTGCTTCATAAGTTGGCAGAGAATTTTTCTAACATCACGAGTAAAAACCGACTTTCTTGTGTTTTTGTCCTTCCTTGGTTTGTATGTTTGGATTTTCAACAGAATGAAGACAATGTTCTTAGATATCTTCCAAGCTCCTTGGCTAGATCTACGAGAGATAAACCATCTGCAAGGACTGCAACAACACGACCCTTTTTACTAGCTGTCAATCGACCCTTTCTAAAGATTTTGGAAGACCTGCAATAAAGTGATACACACTTAAAATTACCAGGAAATAGAAACATTCGTATAATTTGCAAAATATTTGTTCAAGTTCCACAAAAAAACCAGGGAAATAAACACCGTGTTACGTTCTTCCAGATTACCAAATTACATTTATCTGCGTTTCATAGCAATTTCAAAATTAAGCATTGACCTGCAACAAAACGACACACAGGGTTAAGATTACGCAACTACAAAATATATTGTCTATTTCCATAAAATGCTTAAGCATTTTAACACGTGAACATATCACAGTATAGTTCTAAAGGTTTATGCCTTAATAGTATTATTATACTTATTTTAATTAATGAAATTATTATTAATAATGTCTATTTTTTTACTTAAATATACACATATATATATATATATATATATACATATATATTAATCGTGATACCCTGCACTGATAGTTCCCAAAAGCATGAAACACTAGTGCCTGTAGATATTAAATAATTATTATAGTAAATAATTATATATATATATATATAAATTAATATATATATATATATATATATATATATATATATATTACTATATGTATATATGCATGGTGTCAAAAAAAGTAACTGTAGGGTTTTGAAGTTCAATAGGTTCATTATTTTTTACGATATATTTATGTAATTTTAATACAATCTGACTAAGACATTCGGAAATTTTAAAAACAAAGGAAATTCATCTTTTTCTAAAAAATATAATGTCATTTAAATGTTTCCCATTTTCAGCTTCCAAAACATTATTCATGACAGATTGCAGAATTTCTGGATTGCGATTTAACTGCCTAATTTCCTTTCTTGGTGTTTTCTTTAGATTCTTGCAAGGTTTTGTTAACATAGATGCTTTCACAAGGAAAATTCTGGGGGACATGATGGCCATTTGATTTTTCCATAGCGACAGATAATGTTTCGCCAAAGTTTTGCCTGATTTTGCTGAAACAATTTCACAATCTGCATAGTTTATTCAATGCTAGACCTATTCATCATTAATTTTCAAAATGCTATCTGAGAAATATCTAAAAGAAAAAAAGAATAATCATTAATAGTAAAATAACAAACATTTTTTACTCTTCAGTGACATTTTGGACACCCTCTCTCTCTCTCTCTCTCTCTCTCTATATATATATATATATATATATATATATATATATATATATATATATATATATATATATATATATATATAGTCCGGGTCAAAATCATAAGACTACCTAAGAAAGTAAGTGTTTACGCATATTATCGAATATTTAATCAGAAAAATGGTTGAAACCATTGCCAAAAGGGAAATTATGATGGAAAAAAATGAAACCTGCTTCATTCGAAACCTTAACCCTGATCTAATAATTATTTTTTTAAAAATAAACATTTTCACCTGGTCAAAGTGATAAGACCATTTTAATAAAATCGGCTACTTTTGAAGAAATGAATACGAAAAACTTTCTATGTTACTAAAAGCAACGTGCTAGTGGATAAAAAAAAACATCTTACTAAATTATAAATGGCAAAAGGGAAACCATTATCAGAGTTTGAGAGAGGAAGGATCTTTGAGCTTAATAGGGGTGGACTCTCCCATAGATCCATTGCAAACGAAGTGAATCGTAGCAAAACGGTCATCACACATTTTTTAAGAAATTCAGATCAATATGGGCACAAAAAGAGTCCAGGTCAACCAAAAGAAAAAAAATAACCCCATCACTGGATCGCCGTATCAGAAGTTTTTTAAAAAAAACTCCAGTATGAACACAAGTCGATTGAAAAGCCAAACAGCATCAGAATGTAGTCCTAAAACCATCAGAAGGCATCTGGAAATGAAGGGTTTCAATCATTTAAAGCGACTGCAGAAACCACGTCTTCTTGAACAGCACAAATATAACCGACTTTAATATGCCGCCAAATACCAGACTTGAGATGAAGTGAAGTGGGAAAATGTAATTTTCTCCGATGAGAAAAAGTTTAATCTAGATGGTCCAGATGGATTTCAACACTATTGGCATGATCAAAATTTGCCCAAAGAGATTTTTCAACTCGACATAGTGGAGGAGGGTCTTTAATGATCTGGGGTACTTTCTCGTGAGCTTGGACCCTAAAGTTGCAAGTAGTGAAAGGCCGGCAAACATCATTGAATTACATTTCAATGCTTGAAAATGCTTCTATCAGGACTGAAGGTCCACGTCTGTGTGGAAGAAATTGGATTTTCCAGCAAGACAACGCTGCGATACACACTTCTCGACAAGCGCGAGAATACTTTTCTTCAAATAATATAGAATTGTTAGATCATCCAGCATGTTCTCCGGACCTCAATCCCATTGAAAATCTTTGAGGATGGATGGCAAAAGAAGTGTTCAAGGATGGAACCCAGTATGATTCGATAAAGGAACTTTCTGATTCAGTTTTGAGTACATGGGATAAAATTCCTTCGCAACTGAAAAAATACTTAGTCGCAGGCATGCCGAAGAGAATTTTTGAAGTAATTCGTAATAATGGAGGCAATACTAAATACTGAGACCCTTTTTAGTAATTTATAATTGCCTTTTGTTAGATAAATTATTAGTGGTTTTATTATTTTGACCAGACGAAAATGTTTATTTTGTAAAAAATAATCATTAGATCAGGGTTAAGGTTTCGAATGAAGTAGATTTCATTTTTTTTTCATCATATTTTCTCTTTTGTCCATGTTTTCAACCATTTTTTTTATTAAAAATTTGATAATATGCGTAAACGCTTACTTTCTTAAGTGGTCTTATGATTTTCACCAGGACTGTATATATACATTTTAGGTTGATATTAACATATTACATATATATATATATATACATATATATATGTGTGTGTGTGTGTGTGTGTGTGTGTGTGTGTGTGTGTGTGTGTGTGTGTGTTTTATATTTTTCTTAACATTATAGGTAGATATTAACTTGATCGTGTCTACATTTGTTTATCGGAGTAGTGATATTTTCAAGTTGAGAGCTACAAATTTCACAGGTGTCGTGTTCTTAAATAGCAAATACAAACACACCCACCGTGAATGAACGTGGATGTTTTCTGATAAATAGGAATCCATAGGGTCTGTGAATAGAACTTTAGAGTTCTTATAGCGTTTTTTTGTGTATACATATACGCGAATTGTGCATAAGTGGAAGTGTATACAATAGTATTATAATAATAATAATAATCTAAAATGAGATACAGAAACTACACTATAAATATAACCTTTAGAGTGGATACACTGTATGGAATAAATCGAAAATATATTTCTATGAAAAATGCTATCAATTCTGTATACATTTATATGATGAGCAGAATTTAAGAATAGTATTCTTTGAAACTCCGCGGAATAAGGACTTTGTAAATTGTTTTTGGAATATTCAGTCGAACAATAAATTTTGATTGTAAAGTTCAACTTACATTTTTAAGGTAGGAATTAGCAAAATGCAGGATCGGATTTTGCATGCGGAAGTATTTGATACTTTAAAATAATTTTTATTTATTTATTTTTATTTATTTTGTTATTTATTCTTTATTTTCTATTTATTTATTAATTAATTAATTTATTTATTATCCATTTAGTTTCGTCTAACAACTCTTGCTGGAATTTTTAATTGATGACCTGTACATTTCAATTGACTATATTATTTTGCCCTATATATATTTTTTCGCGCCTTTGACATTTCCTGTCTGGGTCATTTTGACTTTTGTTTCCCTTTATTTTATTTTATATTTTATATTTAACTTTATCATTTTCCCCTTCTCTCTCACTCTCTCTCTCTCTCTCTCTCTCTCTCTCTCTCTCTCTTCCCTGATCTTTCTTATTTATAGTTTTGTCTCGGAAGTAGAGTGAACAGCATATCTTATTTTTCTTTTTTTATTATTAGAATCTTTTAATTATTCCTTGTACACAGTTTTGTGAATTATTCCATGGATTTCTGCCTTTGGATTATTATGAACCATCTTCTTCCAAATATGGTATTTCCTGGGATTTTACTTGTACAAATGGAAATTCTTTTAACTTTCTTGAAGATTTACATTTGGATCTTACCACCACTGGATTTTTTTATTTTCCACCAGACTATCCATTCATGTGTCATCACCTTTTTCATCACCATATTCCCTCTGCTTCACTTTTTTGTTTCAAGTAAGATCTTTGACATGCTTGTTGTTTCATCAAATACTTCTGCATGCAAAATCCGATCCCGCATTTTGCTAATTCCTATCCTCTGATGAGAAGGAAAGTATTTCTTCGAAACTCCGCGGATTAAGGACTATCTATTTATCTAATGTTTCCTTTTCAGATTAAATATGCTTTTAACTCATTTCCGAATGTTTTTAACATATTTTATTAACTATTTGCTTATATTATAAGCTTTATTTCCTATTTGGTTTTATCGAGCTTTTACATCTGGCTGAGATAATTTTATAAATATCAATTCTTTAATATTTATAATATACTTTAATTTTACCAGCTTGGGTCATTTTGGTAAATTTAATTGTAATTTTTATTTTATATATATATATATATATATATATATATATATATATATATATATATATTCAGTGAAATTCCTCCAAAGTACATCCTTCGACGAAAATTGAACACCTCCTTCAAAAACTTTCATCTTTATTATTGACCAGAGCTGCTCAATTGGGTTTATATCTGGAGAACAAGGTGGCAATGCCATAAAATTTTCTCCACTAATGCCTCATGACTTCATGTAAGATGTCGTAGCCTTGGCTGAGCGCATTGTTGTGCATACAAATCAAATTTGCGGTGACGTGCCAAAGGAAGGTCATCAAGCCATGGTGACAAATGCTCTTTTAAAAATAAAACATAAGACTGGCTTGTCAGTTTGACACCTTCTTACATTCGAAATAGTCCAATTAGTTAATCGCAGATTATTCCAGCTCAAAATACCTCAGAATCGATGGAGGGTACGGATTCAAAGGGGCCTCAACGCCTTTGCCCTATTTGGTTGATCATGGGTTGCTCTGGCTGATTTTTATGTATTTCTTAGCACAAGCAAAACGTTTCTCCTTATGTGTTTGGTTGCTATACGTTTAGTGCTTCTTGTAATTTCGTTTAAGGCATTGTTAGCGTGTCCTTCTAGACAAGAAAGGTATTCCAGCTTTGTCAAATATAGCAGCACTGTTGTTTCCATGCTGCTTGATAAGCTGGCAGCGAATTTTTCTAACACCGCGAGTAGAAACTGACTTTCTTGTATTTTTGTCCTTCCTTTGTATGTTTGGATTTTCAACGAATGAAAACAACGTGTTCGATCTATTCCAAGCTCTTTGGCTAGATCTACGAGAGATAAATCATCCGCAAGGCCTGCAGCAACATGTCCCTTTTCACTAGCTGCCAATTGCCCCTTTTCAGGGCATTTTGAGAGGCCTGCAATGAAGTTACACACACTTAAAATTACCAGAAAATAGAAAAATTAGTAAAACGTTTTTTCAAATTCCACAAAAAATCAGGAAGATAAGCACTTTCTTATACTCTTCCACTGTATCAAATCTCACTTCTTTGCGTTTCATAGCAACTTCAAAATTAAGTATTGACCTGCAATAAAGCGATACACAGGGTCTAGATTACGCAACTCAAAACTATGTCGTCTCTGTCCGTAGAGATATTTAATCATTCTAACACGTGAACATATCAGTATAGTTCTAAAGCCTTTATAGTATTATTCTATTTATTGTAATTAATAATAATATTATTAATAATATTTACTGTTTACTTATATATAAATATAAATATATATATACATATGTACATATATATATATGTATGTATATATATATATATATATATATATATATATATATATATAAATATATATATATATTAACTGTGATACCCTGCACTGATGATTCCTGAAATGATGATAGACTAGTGTCAGTAAATATTTAATTATTATTTCAGTAAATAATTATATATATATGATATATATAACTATATATATCATATATATAGACGTATATATATATATATATAACTATATATATATGTATATATATGTAAGGTTTATATAGATTTTTGTTAAGATTTTTTTAAATATCCTCTCTTATCCTTACACTTCAACTCCATGTTATTTTATTTTTATTTTTATTTTTAATTTTATTTTAATTTTATCTTACTTTGTTTATCAACATAAAAAATAACTATTTTTTTTATAAATATTTTCCAGATACATCTGCATTACTTTTAAAAAATGCTAGGTTTATTTTTAGTGTCTATAAAAAAAACCCACTCAATATTTTTGCTGATGAGGGGACTTTGTTTCCAAAAAATATATATGATAGAATTATTGTCCAAGGATGGAATACTGCTGCCATATCTGGGCAGGAGCTGCTAAAAGCAGCCTATCCTGCCTTGACAGAGTACAAAATAGACTGCGTGGCTTAGTGGGGGATGCCCTTTTCTCTACCCTGCAAACTCTCTCCCACAGAAGAGACGTTGCAAGCCTATCCTTGTTTTATCGTTATTTCCATGGCAGGTGCTCGTCTGAACTCCAATCTCTCGTCCCCCCTCTCCAATCTTTCACGAAAAACACCCGTCTAGCTGAACCCACTGTGAAAAATTTCCCCCACTGTTTATCTGTGCCTAAATCAAAACGTGGATTCCATGAACAAAGCTTCTTTCTTAGAACTGCACGCCTGTGGAACTCTGTTCCATCTGCCTGCTTCCCACCTGACTACAACTTGGATGTCTTCAAGTCGAACGTTAACAAATTCCTAATGAACCGCCCCCTTAAGTAAACACTTCATCAAATCTCCACACAAACGTACTGTACTTGCAATAATCCTTAACCCTGAGTGGCTTCCGGGCCTTGATAAGTGGTGACCACCGTGTAAAAAAAAGACGTATTGTCTATCTCAATAAAGACATCGTTTCCGAAACGATCGTACAATTACTTGATTTTGTTTGTTCTTCAGATTTTCAATTTTTAATTTTAATTATAAATTATCAATCATCTTAATATATATATATATATATATATATATATATATATATATATATATATATATATATATATACATATATATATACATATATATATATTAAGTAGATATTAACTTGATCGTGTCTACATTTCTTTAACGGAGTAGTGATATTTTCGAATTAAGATCTACAAATTTCACAGCTGTCGTGTTCTTAAATAGCAAATACAAACGCACCCACCGTGAATGAACGTGGATGTTTTCTGATAAACAGGAATCCATAGGGTCTATGAATAGAACTTTAGAGTTCTTATATCGTTTTTTGTGTATACATATACGCGAATTGTGCATAAGTGAGAGTGTATTATTATTATTATTATTATTATTATTATTATTATTATTATTATTATAATAATAATAATAATAATAATAATAATAATCTAAAATGAGATACATGAACTACACTAGCACATAAATATAAGCTTTAGAGTGGATACACTGTATGGAATTAATCGAAAATGTGTGTATGTTCTTAAAAGGCCGGTTCAACAAATATGACACATAAGCATACAACAGCTGTTTGATAACGGACTACTAACTTTACATTGTAGCTCGCTTCGTCTCTTGGACACTGCAAGAAAGCATTATACTGGGAAGCAGTAACAACAGGACTTCTTTTTTGTTTTTCCTCGTTCATTCTCATTTTCATTGTTAGTGTTAGGGTTAGTGTTAGGGTTAGGGTTAGGGTTAGGGGATTTACAACGCTTTCCCCTTCTTTAGTTCTTAGATTGTCTCTTAGTAGCTAAGTCGAATGCTTCCACGACTGACAAAGTCAACATTCTCTCGTGGACGTCTCCCTTGTTCTCTCTCTCTCTCTCTCTCTCTCTCTCTCTCTCTCTCTCTCTCTCTCTCTCTCTCTCTCTCTCTCTCACACACACACACACACACACACACACACTCTCTCTCTCTCTCTCTCTCTCTCTCTCTCTCTCTCTCTCTCTCTTACTTGTATTTCTAGTCTATATATACTTTTTCTTTTTTTACCAAGTCAATTCCATTGTTTATAAAAAATTGAATTCCTAAATCTATTTTATTACAAAACTATTTCTGTAATATGTTATTGTTTATAAATATAAATCTAAGTTATAATCCCTCCGTTAGGATTTTATAACAAAAATATTTTAATGCAATTCTGGATTTTTTAGATGAGACATGAATGCTTGTGTTATGTTGATTTATCCGACTATTATTCTCATCTTGGGTGTTATTAGCACAACGTTTCGGTCGCTGCAACCTGCGACCTTCTTCGGGTGTTGAAAACATGTTTCTTTTTCTCTACTGCAGAAAAGAGGGTTAGCTATGTATTACAAAACATCAAACCGTGGGTTTGAGGCTGGGTCCGTAGATCATAAAGAAGGTTCAATCATTAGGAGTCACTAAGATATTTTAAAGGCTTTCCTATACTCAATATTTCGGTATATCTATACTAATTGTTAATATTAGTGAAGAAAAATGTTTTAAGAAACAGAGGATCGATACCATAAATAATTATAATAAGGATGCATGAATATTTTAGGTAAAAATTCGTTTATTTCAAAACATTGTTTTTGCGTATCGTTTTCTACATAACAGTTAACAAATCAATAATAATAATAATAATAATAATAATAATAATAATAATAATAACTAGCAGAACCCGTAAAAATGCCTCGGTTGTTGAAAACATCATCCCATAAGAAAAAATAGAGTGTCCTTCAATGGGATAATCAGTACAATATTAGACCCCACCAGACCATGAATTAAATACTAAATATTTTTGTAGACAAATATAGATAACTGCTTAAGATGTATTATTACAAAAAATAGAAGTAAGACACTGCCTGGCGAAAAATAGCATTAGCATTTTGATCTGCACCGACCAGACACTGGCTGGCGATAACTAACTTATTATTGTCACCTACACCGACAAAACACTGGCTGGCTATAAATTACTTATCTGCGCCCACCATACACTGGCTGGCAGTAAATAACTTATGAGTATTCTGATCTTTAACAACCATAGACTGGCTTGCAATAAGTAACTTTGTTTTGTGATCTGCACCCATTAGGCACTGGCTTGCAATAACTAACTCATTAGTATTGTGATCTGTATCCACCAAAACTGGCTGGCGATAACTAACTTATTAGTATGATGACCTGTACCCACCAGACACTGGCTAACGATAAACAACTTACCAGTATTGTGATGATGATCATTTGTGTGACACCAGATGTCGAGCAAGTAAATTAATATTTAGATTATTCAGACGTTTAGCATTGACCGCCAACAGATAGCAATAGAAATTCTTCCCTCTTTGTCAGTAATATCTCTCGTGGAATGTGAGGACTAAAAGACAAAATAAGAGAAGCGAGAGTTGCACGACTGCCGAACGTAAACATAAAACATTTAAACAGAAAATATATAGATAAATGTAGTTATCCTCAAGATAGCAAATTTATATACTACTTGAGAGTTCTTAATAAAGTGTAAGAACATACTGTAATTTGATTGGTTCGAATATACTTCTTCCATAACCGTTCTAACACAGATATGGTGTAGCTAGTTTTCTTTCATAATACTGTTATGACATGGATTTTTTTAGAATAGTTATATATATTCTTGCTTCCTTTGTTTCAGGGTATTAAACTAAAGAATTCTGTTGTCACCATCTTTTTGTTTTTAATACAGCTTCTTATTCTCGTTAATTATACGAAATAACAAAACCACTCACTTATGGATCAGTTAAAAGTTAGTAAACCTATATAACCGAATTATTTTTTAATGGGAAAATTGATATTATATTGAACTAAGTGTAAGGTTTACTTATTCTTTTCTTTTTATTTATTTGGGGAGGGATTGTTATGAATTAAGCGACCATTTTCGTCTACTATTGATTGCAAATCACTAATGATTTATTTCCGTTACCTTCTTTTCCAAGCAATGTACACATAAACTAATTTTTAAATTATGATAAGCGGCTTTTAATACGTATAGTCCGTATAAACCATAACCATATATAAACGTACGTAATTTGTAGCATAAAGATTTTTACCCGTATTTCACTGAGTACAAGTGATGATAATGAACTTCATGGAACAACTTACACAAGATTTTTACCCTAAACTAATCGTAACCTAATCCGGAACTAAGTTTATTTTAAGCTTGCAACAGTGGACAGCCAACATGTATTTAAAATATTTAATATGATTGTCGCACTATATTTTATTGTAAGAAAAAGAAAATTCCTTCATGGTGGATATATTTTTATAGTTAAATCCATCTTTTATAATCGACTTGAGCAACGCCGGGAAACAAATCCTGCTAGTTATTGATAAAATGAATAAAAAATTATGCTTTATTCTTTTAAGACAATAAAAAATAGAACAAAAATGTATTACAATTAGCGCCAACTTATGTCATTTTTTTATAGTTACTATTATAAAGTATCAAACCGGAAAAAATTGCAAACAAATTCAGATCAAATAAAAGTAAAATTATAAAATGATTGAAGTGCGTAAAATGTTCCGGTATTCTTATTCCCGTGGCAAAATAAAACGCAAATAAGATTTAGAAAACATAGCAAACGGCATAATTTCATTTACGGATAATTAAGGCGGCTACTTGAATAAAAAAAAAATGAGAATAAAATATAGCGTGTATATTTTTACACATAAAACTATTTATATATATATACACACATATATGTGTGTGTGTGTGTGTGTGTGTGTGTGAGAGAGAGAGAGAGAGAGAGAGAAAGAGAGAGTGGGGTGTTTAATTATTGTATTGCTGTAGTTACTTAGATATAAATCTAATAACTCTCGTGTTTTTATCAAAATGTGATCAATGACAAGCTGATTATTATTATAGTATATATTTTATTGATATAAACATTATACAACAATTTTTGTATAAATATACAAGAATAATACTATATGTATAATCGTTTACTCCATGAGAAAGTCCAATGTTTACTTATTTTCCTTCCGATTATATATATATGTGTGTGTGTGTGTGTGTGTGTGTGTGTGTGTGTGTGTGTGTGTGTGTGTGTGTGTGTGTGTGTATTCAGAATTTGAGAGATGATAGAATTAATTCCACTGCCAAATAACATAGCAAGAGCCATAATAGCCAGAAATCCGAGACTATAGTTCGCCCTCATTTGGGCTCATCAGTTAATCAGTTAAACACATCTGAACTCTCGATTCAAAACCCGGCTCCTGAACATGTTAACCTAGCGAGCAATTAGTCATAAAATTTTAAAATGTGGGAAGTGATTTAATTATGTCCACAGCTAAACATCTTTGTTCGAGACGAAGTAGATACATTCCATAGTCCGATTTTGTCGCGCTTAGCTTGAAACGTGGTAGGTAATAGACGTTTTTGTCTGTGGTGTGGTTGCTCAAGTAGATAAGTACTCGCCTCGCATGCAAGAGATTTGGGTTTCGAATCCCGAGTTCGGATGTGTTCAACTGATAAGCCCAAATAAGGGCAAAACTCGAGTCTTGGACTTCTGGTTTGTTGGCTGTCATGGCTCTTGTGAGCTGCGACGTTGTTTGACTGTATAAATATATATATATATATATATATATATATATATATATATATATATATATAAAAGAGAGAGTGACAGAGAGACAGACAGAGACAGAGGGGAAAATAGATAAATAGATAGATAGATGTACGAGGTTTGTTACAAAAGTAAAGCTTCCGTGCACTTTGGCCAGTAATGAACGATGTCTGTGCGTGGGCGTACAAGGATCATTTTAAAAACTAGAAGAGTTACACATGAATGGTACCATAAAAAGCAGCGACCTTAGATTCTCCAGAATTTACTTTTTTACATAATGACCACTATTCTCAATACACTTTTTCTAGAAATTCAATGACGCATCTCTGATTCTGACGCACGTCTAGTAGAAGGGTCACGTTCTTAGAGTCTCACTCGGCAACACATCAAAAACATTCAAACTATGAATGCAGAATTTCAGCCATTATAACAATGCAATTTTCAGTCTCCTCTGATCCATTCGGGTGGAATAAAAATAAGAGGCCTTATTTTGGAACGTCCCTCATATATATATATATATATATATATATATATATATATATATATATATATATATATATATGTATATATGTATGTATGTATATTTAAAAATGTATGTGTACATATGCATATATGCATATATATGTATACATATATATGTATGCATGGGTGTATATATGTATATATATATGTATATACCTGTATATATATATATAGAGAGAGAGAAAATAAAAAAGGAACAAACCGTATTATGTGTTCACCAACGTTTCGTCTTTATTTCGAGACTATAATGCACTTAGAGAATTGCTATTTTTTATATCTCTTTTGTGTTCATTGAAAAAATAGCAATTCTCTAAGTGCATTATTCTCTCATTCATTGCAACATAACCACACCTTTGATTTTAAACAAGCAAAAGTAGTTAAATTTATTTCAAATAAACCGCGCCGGAGACTCCTTGAATCTGCGCTTATCGCAATTTCAAGCACTATTAAACAACGTGGAGGTTTCTATAACATAGCGCCATTAATAAGTAAACTGTTATTAAAAGAACATTATTTAACTGTGGACACAGGTTAACTTTCTCACACCATTCAAACACCCCCTGTAATAATTAACACATAATCTCAATCAATAAATTACATAAAAAACACTCATTTCATTCCTGTTACAAACTTATATTTAAGTTTCAACAGATATATCTTTTTCCCAATAAGAATATAAACTTGCGTTCATAGTTTTAAAATTAAATTAACGACTATATGACGTCACTAAAATTTCCTTCTCTTTAACAGCGCCAGCCCCCCTTCCTTTTTGATTTTCCAACATCAATTTTCCGTTTCTCTTAAATAGAACTGCGTTACACTGTGCACGTGAAACTTTTTCAAATATTTTGTACTGGTATATTTTTTGGTTTCTTAATCTCATTCACCCAGAGGAAGTCTCGAAATAAAGACGAAACGTTGGTGAACACATAATACGGTTTGTTCCTTTTTTATTTTCTCTATTTTGTCGGAATACTATTTCCATTATTTTAATCATATATATATATATATGTGTGTGTATATATATATGCATGTATATATGTATATATATGCTCTGATACACAAAATGTAGCCAGTAAAAAATGCGAAACGGAAAAGATGGCGCAAATAACATGGTTTCTGTATCTGTCCTTAAATAAAACCCCGTCACCCTAGAAATATCTTTTTACTATTATCTACATAAACTTCAGATTTGTATACAATTTCAGAAATAAAGCAATTACACTGCAGGGGGCATTCGTTAGATATTCTACAGTTACATTTTCTCTCCATACTTGGTTCATCCGATTCAATCCTATAATTTTGTTTATGTTCTTTATTTTACCATTCGTATTGCCTAGGTTGGGAGGGGTTGAGAATGAAAGTTTAACTGTGTTATTTTTAATTATTTTACAGATCTTATTCTCTGGGGAGATGTTCTTATAAATTGCTTTGTAAAATTGTTTAGAGATATTGTTTTGAATATGTTCGCTTAAAGGTGGATTAAACCAGACTTGTTTTTTTGCGTCTATTTCTCTTATTCTTAATATTATCATCACCATTATATGCTTCTTTATTGCTTTTAATTTCATTCTTTTTATTATACTTATTATTTTTTAAAAATTCACTATTTTACGATTACAGTTCATATAAAATGTATTCGAGTGTAAATCTTTTCACTTTAATCCCAAAATGAGAATTTTCACCTTTTTTATCTTATATTTTTATCTATGCAGATTATATGTTTATGCCACAACGATAAACCCATTAGAACACACCACAATTGGGGTAATTGTGACTTATAGTTCTTGTGGTAAGACAAGTAGAAATTAATAACTTTTATTAAAATATTGCGGGGACAGCAAGATGTCAATGGGTAGTCAATCAGATTTGCCTAGTTGAGTTTGACATTTATTTATAAAGGTTTTTGGTAGATGGAACCTCCGAACTGCTTCCGATATTTCTTTTCGAACTCGAGGATTGCACAGTTTCGAACGGAACTCTTTATTCAATCGACATATGCTCTCGTTCCATCAGCCATGACCGGATAGAATCTTAAGTAATTCGCAATTGTATTTTTGTGTTACCAGAATTACGAACTGACCGTTCAACCCTCAAAGGAGTGTAACTTACAACTTAATTATACCAACTACTTCATCCACTTCGCTCCAAGTCCTTAGCACCCATGCATCAGCTTCATAAACTTCCAACAAGCGCCGGTAAATGTGATCGGTTCAATGAACGGAGGAATTCAGTAACGTATATCTGCTTCCGACGCATGTCCATGACAGGGGTTGTTTTCTTAGAGTCTAACACCGTCAATATTTGCAACAGTGAGATGAAATTTTCAGCTGACTACAAGTTGGTCGTCTTTAAGTCCAACGTAAACAAGTTCTTCCCCTTTAAGTAATCCAATTTACCAAATTTCCACTACTAACGATTACTACGATATTATCCCATTGACTACTGTAGACTCTTTAACCGTTATTCTCGAGTGGCATCTGGGCCTTTATAAATGGTGACACCTTTGTAAAAAAAAGTCATTAATGCATTAGTTCAGTCATCATAACGATGCAATTTGCAATCCCCTCTAATCTTTTCTGGCAGAATAAAAAAAAAAGAGGCATTACTGTTAGAACGCTCCTCGTGTATATATATATGTGTGTGTGTGTTTGTGTCTGTGTCTGTCTGTCTGTCTGTCTGTCTGTCTGTGTCTGTGTCTGTGTCTGTGTGCGTTTATGTGACGTTTGAATGTTTTCTATGGAAAGAATGGTTAGATTATCTAGATAAAATCTTAAAATTGTATTCTTATAAAAAAAATGTGCTGGTAAAAACAATGAAACTGCTCCCGAATCTCTTAGTGCACTATTGGGATGGCTATATAAGCATAACCCACTTAAAACATGAAACGTATAGTTTTATGAAGTTTAATGTATAAAATTTTCTCAGGAAGTAAATTGAGGTGGTCCAATGCACCCATATTCTGAATGAGTTATGGAGAAACTTATTTTTAAACTTCAAATATATTCTATTTCGAATAAATTCATTTCATATGTATATTCAAGGCTCTTTCAGTCTTTGACAGACCATGGATACCCACGTAGGGATGCGTGCGCGTGAAATTTTTGTAGCAGGATGTGTGAAATCTCTAACCACATCTCTCCTGAGTCGACATTGTTAAATACCAGTGGCAAGTGAAGTGCGTGTACAGGACAACTGGAAACAATGCCGAGATAAGCGGAGAGCACATACAGCGCCTATAATTCCCAAATGGTCACCCATCTGGTACTAACCAGGTTCAACATGCTTAACTTCGGTGAACCATATCTATAAGACACTAATTCAGAGAATTTGTCGACATTCCAGAATCTCCTGATTATAGTCGTGAACCAATCTAGAGGAGACGACAGTAAAAGCAACGAAAGAAATACGGTATTATGGGCTAGATGAAAAGCACATAATAATGGTCTTCATTCCAACCTTAGTAACGTCGGGCTTTCCTATGGTTTTTCTTTTATGGAAATCACTCCAGACAAGGCATCAACCCACTTAATGAAATAGCTAAAACTACTATATCAAGATACAAAATTAGTAAACTATCAGTGTTAATGAATACATTGGCACCCTTTTGATATAGCCTCATTTTCGATTATCATAATGATAATATATTATCATTATGATAATATATTATCATCAAGATAATATATTATCATTACGATAATATATTATCATTAAGATAATATATTATCGTAATGATAATATATTATCGTAATATTATCATTATATCATCATTCATAAATTTACGTTTTACTTATGTTCTAGAGTGGGAGGCTTAGGTACCATCGTGCTTGATAGACTAACAGTAGTTTGTGCAAGCATTGTAGCATTCCAATGACCTTATTAGCGAAGTTCCATGTCGCTGATGTCTTGATGGATGCTCTCCCTTTGCTCGTTGCTCACATCGCCTAGATTTACTGGAATACGGGCAAGATGGTTGTGCAAAAAATGTAACTTGATGCTCATATTTGCACCCCGTTGATGGATACTTATGAGTACAGTTATTTGTAGTTGGGTGCCTTTATTTTTCACAAGAAGAATTTTACTGCATTCGTAAACGCCGTCGAATCACTTGATTCTGCAGGATTATTAAAATTAAAGAAATTTGCGTTATTCATTAAATTTCGAATTTTGTGGGCAGAAAAATTCCAGCATTAAATTTTTCTATGGTTAGGCCTGTAATTTCATGCAAATATATTTGAAACAGTCGCCATCTTTCTCAAAGGACTTCACAAACTATTTCGTGCTGCCAAGCTTTATGTGAAAAGAAGGAAACACCATTTTAGTAACGCTCCTCTAATGGAAAAGCCAGAACATTGAAAGAGCCAGGAATCAGTACACTGTATACAGGTTTATATTTTTTATACAATGCTCTGTTCTTGTCCTGTTATCTCACAAACACAAGAAGTTTAGAAATTTTGTGTAACCATCTAAGAGGAGAACCCCAACCATTTTACATCGATATATATGATTCATTGAAATCTTTTCTAGAACAAATTTGATTTCATCACATTTTTCTTTGAGGGTCATTAAATAGCTTAGAGGAATTGAGCCATATAAGTTGCCATTGTGAATAACACATTTTAAACTTCTTTTGGAACTGCCAATCTTGAGAATAATATTGTTCGACACCACGCTGTCATAGCGGCAACGTCGGTGCAATATACTATATCGTTTTCCTGGGTGAAAATGGCAAGAATTCAATATAGTGTTTTCTATAGTAGGTTATGAGAGTTCCAGGTTGAAGTAGATATTTTCTTTGAGTCTTGAAGCTAAAATTTCAGAAGATTCTTTGGAAAGGTTGAGATCTCTAGTCAGATCATTAAGTTCTACTTGAGAAAAAAGATGTGATAATGACGGAGGAAAACCGATATGTGAAACAATGGCTTCACTACTGTCAGTTTACAAAACAGAGGATTACTCTCCTTCAGAACCAGGCAATTCCGATTCGGCAATCCTTTTAACACTGGAATAGAAATTTCATTGCAGTGTGGAATTGGCCTAATTTCAGGCTTAAGGTTTAGATAAACCAACGAATTCCTGTTCTTTCTGTTAATTCCTTTCGTTTTGACTGTACAGAAATAGCATTCATTGAAATGGTTTTCTGTTCACGCCAGACCATTGGAATATCAAAGCAGAGTGACTTTATATCCTTTTTTCTGTCCACTGTCGAAGGTGCTGAACACATTGATTGCATAAAATATGGGGTACCCAAGCCTTATCTTAATCATCCGGCGTGACTTTGATGTAAGCAAGATAAGCACACTTACAAAATTCACGTATCCTTTTCCTGTTGGATTACAACGTATGTTTCCCGCAAATCTAGCAAAACACACTTGGATTGTTTGAACAATGTCGCCTAGGAAATGATGTAGCCATGCTTAATCTTTGCTGCAAGGGTCTGCAACGAAAGTAAAACAATGCAATCTAAGTATTTTCTGTCTGACTTATAAATAAATTACAAACATTAAGAAGGTAAACCTCACTTTGACCTTTGCGTTTTTGTGTGATGTGATGTCTAAACAGAATTAGTTAAACGTTTCATTACAAAACAAAATTAAATCTATTTATGATATGTGGCAAAAAAAAAATCCAGACGTTTAGAAAAGAACTGTTATTTTTCAAATTTCATTTGGTTAAATCAAGACTTTCAGAGAAACATTTTCTCCAGCTTACAAAGGTAACAAGTGAAAAGGAAGACATGTTTGGATCTTTTGAAGAATACGTTTAAGACATATTAGTAGAATGCAATAGAAGATTTAGTGATTTTGAAAAACATACCATCACTCTGAAACTTGCTTTTCAGCCCCACCTAGTTTACGTATCAAAGGCTCCCAAGAAGCTACAAATGGAGCTACTGAAAATGTCTAAAGATAATATCGTATAATCCGAATTTAACAAAAGGGACGATCCCATTGAAATTTGGAAAGAATGATAGAATATTCTCGCCACTATGAACGTGCACACAGATTGATTTCCTGCTTTTCAACAACTTACTATTGGAAATTCACGTTTTCTTGTTTGACATAAATCAAGATTTCACTGAAAATACAGTTGACAGGAAAATCGATACTAAGAACAACTATGCCAGAATCAGATACTAGAGTGCTTTCTCAAAGAAAGCAAGTTCAAAACATCATTAATTTGAATTAATAAGTGTTTGACTAAATGACTAAATTTCATATTTTTTGCTGTTTATGAGCTTTTTGATCCCCGACAAAAGGAGGGTGGACCTGTAAATTCACCCTTGTCCGGTCGTCCGGTCGTCTATCCACACATTTCTCAATTACTACGTCTTAGAATTTTTTGAAATTTTGCACAAAGATTAAACATGATATGAGTAAAAACAGTAACGAAACGGATTTTCCGGGAAAACTCCGGTTGCTCCCCTAGAGGTGTGTTTCGGGTTAAAATGTCTAAAATTGATACTTTCGTGCTTATAAAAAATGTATGCCTTTCTGAAAACTTTCTGAAAATTTATAACTAACTTATTTCTATGTAATTTTATTTGTCTATACTTCGCAATAAATCTTGGGTGCACACAGGGACTCTTTTAGGGCTAATAAAAATACTCTGTCTTTAGGACTATTTTACAATATTTGTCAAAAATTTTCTGTGTATGTATATTTAGCAGTTTTGCATGGTGCTGAATTCAAATTTACATATGTTAAGGCCTAAAACTGGACCGTTTGCTAATTTTCACTAGGATTTGACGTCTCCTGGGGCCTTTTGGAGCTAAATGGGGAGGTGAACAATGTTAAACTTAGTCATTTTGTTTATACCTCGTTCACTGTGCACTCACGGGGGACCATTCATGTTTCACTTTTTTTTTTCTTTTCAGATAATTATTCATATACTTATTACTGTACAAAACATTCCTACATTCGTAAATTGCTAGGAAACGTCATATTTCCTATTTTTATTCATCGTCCTTAGTTTATTACATAACTATTAAAATACTTAGCAGTCTAAGCTCTGGTATAAAATGAAAAAAATATAATAATAACTGATGCGGTCTTTGTGAAGAACACAGTGGCCGTTACGAACATCTTGATCTATATAGTTATACGGAAAGGAACGATAAAATTATCGCAAAACAAGAAGAAACAATTCCATTTCTGTTCGAAATCGGCTTGAAAGTCAACACCAAAAGTGTACATGGATGTACTGAAGAGTATAGTGATTCTCTAATGTAATCAGGTGGTCGATGGCAGACCCTGAATGTGACAGCAGGACTCGGCGATGGCCAATAAGTCCAAAGAGGCCCAGGCTTAGCTTCACAAGGAGTGTTACAACTTTGTACCATTCCCTCACTGTCCATCTCCTCCTCCCCCGACCTGAACACGCTTGACAACTTCGTTTGATCATGTCGAGAAGATCACCAACATGAACACCAAAGCCAGCCTGATCGTCACCATCCGTCGTATTAGCAAAGCTCTCGCCGGCACTTGTGCAAAAGTCGTGCTTCCAGTTCCGGATCCGTATTGAGGCGATAATTGAGGCTAAAGGGGGCTACTTTGAACAGATGTCAGCTCTACTACATAATCAAGTTACCTAATGAGCTAACAAGCAGGATCCACAGAGTTTTAGGAGAATACTAGGCTTCCAGGCGTCTACATGTTGGTCCAGTACATCTCACACGCACTATCTTTCTCTGCCTATTTACCTATTGATATATATATATATATATTTATATATATATATATATGTATATATATATATAAACAATTTGTTTTATGTGATAGCTGACATTATCTTCTAGTGAAGTCACCATTTTTTCTCAACAATTTGATGACGTCATCTCGTGTGCATACGAACAACAAGCAAACACGAAAGTAAAAGAACTTGACAGATTATTAATAGAAAGAGAGGGGGAGATAGAGTCATGGAACATGAGACAACATCGCGATGATTGATATTGATATGATGGTTAAACTAGATTGATTTTTTAAGAGGACGGTTCAACGCAAATTTGTTTATATTGGACTTGAAAATAATGTTGTATTCAGCTGGAAATGAGTCCCGCTATATTGCGTTCCACAGACGGGTTGTTATAGGAAGGAAACTTTTCATTTGAAATGTTCATTTAGTTTTAGGTACACAAAGGAAAAACAAAACATGGTTGTCAGTGCTTTAGTTTTTATTGTGAATTACATAGGGTGGAGGCAATAGAGTGGAGCTCAGTCGAGCATCTACTATGAAATTAACGATAGAACCATAAAAAGACGAGCAAGATCTTTTTTTCTGTGAGAAATTCCCTAATATATTTCGAAGCCGGTTTTCTACTCTGTCACGGTAGCCGAGCAGAAACGTACCCAAGGACCAAACTTACTAAACAGATTTTTGTTTCGTTGTGATACAATACGCATGGTTTGTTTACTATATTTTCGCCATGCCTATTATTCGTCACTGTTTGTATTATTCCGTTTTTTTTTGTTTGTTTTTTTGTTATACGGTATTGTTCCTTAATTAAAAGTGGTAAGACCGTTCACCCGTATCGAACCTTGCAACACACGAATTATTTATGTATATGTCTATCCCTCTACCTATACATGATAATTCATATCTGTTTTGTTTTTTTTGTTTTTTACAAGGGTGTCACCACTTATCAAGGCCCAGAGGCCACTCAAGGATAAGGGTTAATAGGTATACATTAGTCATTGTGATTTTAGCATAGTAAACAGTGGGAATTTTGAAACTTGGATTACTTAGGGGGACGATTCAATTAGAACTTGTTCACATTGGACTTTTTCTTTTTTTTCATAGGTATCAACTCATTATCTAGGTCAAAGAGGCAACTCAAGGATAAGGGTTAAAGAGTGTACAGTAGAAATTGGACAATATAATAATCATTAGTAATGAAAATTTGTTAAATTTGATAACTTATATGAAACGGCTCATCAAGAACTTATTTACGTTAGACTTGAAGACAACCATATTGTAGTCAGCCGGAAAGCAGGAAAACGGAAGACAATTCCACAGGCGTGCAGTTCTAATAAAAAAGCTTTGTTCATAGAATCTACGTTTAGGTTTAGGCACAGATAAAGAGTGGGGGGAATTATTGATAGTGTTTACAGCTAGACGAGTGTTTCTTGTGAAAGTTTTGCGAGGGGGGGACCATAGATTGAAGCTCAGTCGAACACTTTCCATGAAAATAACGATACATCAGAGACAAACTCGCAACATCTCTTCTGTGAGATAGAGGTTGCAAGGAAGAGAAAAGGACATCTCCTACGAGGCTACGAAGTCTATTTTGAACTCTATCAAGGCAGGACAAGTCCTTTCTAGCAGCTCCTGTCCAGATGTGGCAACAGTATTCCATCGTTGGACGTACCTGGCTCTTATATAGATAGAGAATTGCATCAGCAGTGAGATATCCACTGGATCGATAGAAAGATCCCACCATTTTTCCAGCGGCCTTGGCAACAGATTTGATGTACGTGTTCCATTTAAGATCAGGAGTAATGGTCAATCCCAGAAGCTTGTCAAAACTTGAGGCCTCCTGAAGACGAGAGCCATTCATTTCAATTGATGCCAGATGTGGATCAGAATGTTGATGATGTAAAGAGAGGAGCTTGGTTTTAGATGCATTAAAAGTAACCAGCCACTCCTTTCCCCATTGTACTACATGCTCAAGATCAGAGGAGAGAGAATTGGAGAGAACTTGGTCGTTTACTGTCTTAGATGTACTACAATAAATGGTAGTGTCGTCAGCATAAATGTCTACAAATGATGTAAGGATGTGATTTGGAAGATCATTAATGTAGATCAGGAAAAGAGTTGGGCCCAGGAGGGACACCGGCATTAATACTGTGGGCTTCTGATTTTTGCCCCTCAACTACTACTCTTATGAACCTATCAGAAAGAAATGATTTAATAATTGAGAAGACATTTCCAGCTATACCATAGCTAGAGATCTTATGAAGTAAACCTTTATGCCATACCCTATCAAAGGCCTTAGATATGTCAAGAGCAATTGCCCTAGAAAGGTTGCCTCCGTCGAGAGATTTGCTAATCCTATGAGATATAACTGTAAGCACATCTGCTGTAGATCTAGCAGAACGGAAACCATATTGAGTGTCACTAAGAAGGTTATTTTTGTTGAGATGGTTGATTACTTCTGTATTTAACACAGATTCCAGCAACTTACTCATGACGCACAGGAGACTTATTGGCCTGTACTGAGAGGGGGATGAGCGATCACCTGAATTCTTAAATACAGGGCATACAGATGAAATTTTCCAGGGAGATGGGAAACTATTCTCCTTAAGACAACGTTTAAATAGTTTTGTAAGTATGGGCGCTAGTTCAGGTCGAAGTTTTTTGAGTACTATAATTGGAATACCGTCAGGGCCAGTTGCTTTACTGGAATCAAGGTTTTTGATTAGCTTGGCAACATCACGTACAGATATACGTATATCACATAGTGTGTTTTCAGATACAGGAGGAAATATTGGGGGTTGGCGGCCTTGATCGCAAAAGGTAGAATTAGCTGCAAAATTCTTGACAAAGAGTTTGGCTTTGTCTGATGCTGACGAGATTATCTCAGGTCCATTGATGATAGTTGGAATGGAGCGCACACTTCTGTTCAGAATTCTGTTTGCTATTTGCCAAAACTGGTGGGAACCAAGCCGCTGCTCAGCTACTTTGGGCTTAACAGATTGAGCATACAACCATCTTGCGTTCCTTATTACTTTCTTACAATGGTTGCTGGCAGTCCTGAAAACGGCTTTAGTTTCCATAATCTATTACGTTGGAAACAGTGGAAAAAGTGATTTCTGTGCGCAATGGTAGCAGCACATTCTGGAGAGAACCATGGCTGGCTGTTAGGTATTTACTGAAACTTTTCCGAGGGTATGAAATGATCAATACCTACAATTAACCATTCCGTCAGGTCTAATACTATAGAGGACACATCCTTTTTAAATGCAGAGGTAGATCAGTTATAAATGTACGGAAGCTATCCCAGTCAGCCTTAGTGTATCGATATACTGTACGATGAAGAGGTACGTCTGGGGACTTATTACATTTCATTTTTATCTTAATTGATACAACAGAGTGGTCGGAAGATCCAAGAGGCGACAGAACAGAAACTGAACATAGTTCAGGGCAAGTTGTGAGAAAAAGGTCTAGTAGGCTCGCATACTGGCCGTCATTGTCGTTGCAATCCATCTTTTCCATCTGGCGAGCCAATGTTTGAACGTTTTGTTCGAGTGTAAAAAACCGCGAACATTTTCAACTCTCATTGGTGGTCGGTTTAGTTATGCGAATGACTAGGGAGTTTTCAATGCCTTACTTATTCGCATAAACAAATCGAACATTAATCAAGCTTAATATGAGCAAGAGTATACGCTTAAGTGCTTTTAAGCGATTTTAGTCGACTTTTTCAATAAATTCACTGAACGCAATTTTTTGTTAATTCATCACGCCTCTGAAGACAACTCCTTTGAGTTGAAAACGTTCGTGAATATGGCAAATTTTCTTTTGCACTCGAACAGAACGTTTGAATATTGCCCCCCACACCAAATGGAAAATATGGACTGCAAGAGAAACAAACAGGAATTATCCTTGCTCTTCAACGAAGTATATATATATACATTAATATATATATATATTAATGTATATATATAGATAGATAGATAGATAGATATACACAGACATATATATATATATATATATATATATATATATATATATTGCTCAAAATTGTTATGTATCTGCTCATATTAAATCACAAAATTACGAGTATCTGAAGTTACACAAATATGCGAGCAGACATATCTCTCTCTCTCTCTCTCTCTCTCTCTCTCTCTCTCTCTCTCTCTCTCTCTCTCTCTCTCTCTCTCTCTCTCTCTCTCTCTCTGTATGTGTGTATGTGTGTATGAAAAGCTGCCGTAAATACTGTTAGTAGTTTGATTATGCTGAAGGTTTTCAAATAATTGAAATATTTTCTTTGAACATTTTTCAACTAAAAATAGGACGTTAAAATATATTTTACTCAAATATAATTACCAATTATCTTCAGATGCTGCACATGTAAAAATGTTTACTTAATTTGAACGTCGTTTTTTTTTTTTTTTGTCTTTCTCGAATCTTTCGAAGCTGGAAAAATGGTTGGATCATTTTTGCCACTCTCGAAAGTACCTCACCCTGATGCAATCCTTTACGTACGTAACGATGGCCGAATGCTGCGGCCACATCTGAGAAGTACCGCTCAGAGAACTCTATCCTTCCTTAATAGAGTAAAATATTGTATAATATGGCCTCTTCATTTACTACCAGTTTTTTCTCAAATAAGAAAGGTTGCTAATCTTTTTATATTCAGTTGCTTTTTTGTTTTGTTTTTTGTTTTGTTTTTTTTACATAGAAACGTGCTCAAGTGATCTTCAATCTATGATGCTTCCTTGTAAAACATTCACAGACCGCAATGTCAAGACCGGTTACAGGAATGTTCTTGAGATTATAATATGTATTTGGTCGTACGATTACGGGGAGTAAATTATTCCTTGATCCGGCCCCACGTTGTTAGGTTAAAAAACAGAAGACCTCTCTTGTGCTCGACAATGTTGTCGTTGTCAAAAGATAGTTGAAACAGAAGTTACACTCGCTGTTATATCGATGAATGTAAAAGAATGATACAATCTGCTATGTTGACTGTTGAATGGATATATTTCAAAACAATTTCACGTAGTGGCACAATCAACAAAAGAAAAAAGAAAAATAACAATCTATCTATATATATATATCTATAAAAGTGAATATGTTTCTGCGTGTACATTTCCCTCCGCTAAAGACTTGAAATTTTAGATGTAGGTAACTTTGACATGGGTCAAACTTTGTATTTTTATTTGAAGCCAAAATAATAAATCTTAAGAGGTCAAAATGGGGTCAAAGTAAAAAAAAAAACTTTTACCTCTGTGGTATCTACGAAATTACTCAGACAAATGTTGGTCTAAACATTTGAAATCTTACATAAAGTGTATTCGCGTTATGAACAGTTCATAGGGCCCGAGGAAAGCCAGGCTGAACTTCTAGTATATCTATAAAAGTGAAATTATCTGTGTGCCTGTCTGTCTGTGTACATTTCTCTACCAAATTACTTTGTCAATTTTCAGTCTACAGACTCGGGATTTCACATAAGGAATATTGAGATTTGTGTATATCTTTTTAATCGGTTTTCGGCCAGAAACGGTTTTCGGCCAGTAATTTGGCTGACAAGGAGCCAAAGTTAAACCATTTGACCTTTGAAACTCTACCAAACTCCACCGCTAATTTTGGGTCTAAACACTTGAAATTTTAGAAGTACGTTACGTGGACATGGATCAAGCTTTTTAATTTGATTTGAGCCCAAAACGATTGATGTTAAAGCGTCTAAATTGGAGTCAAAGTTTTTTAAAAAATTGACTTCTCAGCCAATCTTTAGTCTAAGCATTTAAAAATTTACATGAAGTGTATTCAGACGTAGGGCAAGATTTTAATCGGCGGTCAAAGTTGAAAGAGTTGACCTTTGCAGATTTTACCAAACTCCCCCACCAATTTTCGGTTTAAACACTTGCAATTTTAGAAGTAGGTTATCTGGATATGAGTCTAACTTTATATATATATATATATATATATATATATATATATATATATATATATATACACACATTTAATATAATATATATAATACATATATATTACTAAATATATATAGACAATATTAGAGTTTAGTTTCCTAGAAGTACATCCAATGAAACAACATGTGTCTACCAAAAAGTGCTCAATGAATAAACAGAGCAGGTATATTAAATTTATTTATACAAACATTGATGGCTACATATGTGCATACATGTTTCTGTAATCACCCGTGCTAGGGAGATTACGTCTTCAGGCCATGAATTATCTTCGAAAACTGATATTTCGAGACACAAAAAATTTTTCCTCATTTCGTTTACAAAATTAGAAATCTTGTCACCTGATATAAATGGGGAGCTGGATCAACCAATTAACTCACACCATATTTTTTCACTTTGAAAGACGATTGATCAACAGTCCACTGGTCTGACTCAAGCTTTTTCAAGGATGAATATGAGTCCATATCTGAGTTCATCAGCTAAGGTTAAATGGGGTAACATCTGCTTTGAAGTTTTTTTTATCAATGGAAATTATAAGCGAATTGATATTTCTCTTTTTTCCGTAGAAATATCTTTTACAAACAATTGAAAATAAACTTCCAACCATGGCAATCTATTATTTAAGCTACTCTTGCCCTCGTCGCTAGGTTCAATCTATCACTCAGCAGATCAACCTTCTTCGAAATGACATTAATCGAAATCATAATCGCATTGCCCTTTCCCTTTTTTGCACATAAATAAATCTTTTATAAACAATTCTGTTACTAGTCTGATTGCCGCGTTCATTTCTATTATGTAACAACCAAAATCCAAATCTCAAAGGGAATCAACATTTCTCCTTTTGCCTAGAAATATCTTTAATCAAACAATTTATTATTTGTCATTCTCGCATGGCCTTTGCGTCATCTATTATCCAGTCAAACATAGAAATACACCAGCCCTGATATTTACTAGTAAATGTATTGCAAATACAATAAGGGCCCGTAGGTATTATGACAGTTTGTCCTGGCGGACAAATCTCTCAGTGTCAGACACGACGATGGAACACCGGCGTCTCGATCAAGTGATAGCGTTACAATACCAAATTTTCATGGACGGGTTTTTTTTGTTTTGTTTTTTTGTTTTCAAAGGATATCCCATCTATGCAATGCACGGCGATGGTTATGCTCTCCTGCATTTTCAACATGATCGTCAAGTGTTCAAGTGTATGTGTTCTCAATTGATTAAATTGTTTGTATTAGTTTGCTTATAGTATTGTTCATCATCCAACTGGCAGTCGCATTACTCGTTTGGGCTTGTTTGCTGCATTCACTTATTATGTAGTTTATTGTTTACTCTTTTTGTCCACAAAGTCTACATTTATTGTTTTCATCTTTTTTTTATCTATTTCAGTTTTAATGTGGTTGAGGCTAATCGCGTTGTTCTGTGCAGTAGAGATATTGTTGCTCTTTTCATATGTGCTTTTTTAACCACATCCAGATATTTGAACGATTATCTTCTTTTCTTATTATGTTGAATCATCCATGTAGCTCTTTTTATTCCCACTTTCCTTTTCTTGTTTGTTTGTTTTTTTTGTTGTTGTTTTTTTTTTTTTTTTTGGGGGGGGGCTTCTGGTTTCATCGTTTTCTGTATTGTTCTTCTTGACGGCGTCTCTCGTTGCAGTGATTAATCCTTCCGTGTTCTGACTTATGTACTTTTCTAAGTCTTTTTTTGTGGCTTCCACACGGTCTTCTACGTTTATAATAAGTCCCATCCCTCCTTCTTTCTTTTTCACATAGAGTCGGTCAGTATTTCCTTTTGGGTTCAATGTATGGTCCATAGTTATTAGCTTCCTGGTTTTCTTTATTAATCCAGCCTATGAATAGTCCAGAATCCCCTATTAGCGATACTGTCCAGGTGTTTATCCCTTTAATTAGAATTCTACTGTATAGTTTGTTTCTAAAAGTCCCCTTGTTCTTTGCAGGTACTCTTTTCCGAGTTTCTCTTTCATTTCTATAGATTTGATCGGATCGGATTCCATCTTACAGAAATAATTATTATTATCGGCCCAAAAAGAGATTTCACACAGATCTATCCTTGAAAATAGCCTGCGGTGTTCCCTGGAAGCTGAGTGACAAGTCTCCCCAGACTTCTAGTAATCTCCACCTCTTGCGATAACATTTGCAAATAAATTTGCATTATAGCAACAGCTGTTTGCCATTGATTTTTCGTTGGTGGCAGCTATTCGCCTTCACTGGAATTCGAGTGGCAATAAGCCTCTCCAAGATCCCAGTTCTCTTCCCACATCTAGTGGGGGTTTAGTCTGTTTCTCGGTCTTTCCTTCCTCCTTGACTCTATTTGGCTATTTGGTCTCACTCTCTTTCGGGGGGGGGTGATGTGGTAATGGGAGATGAGGAGTAGAGAACTTATAGATATACAACTTCAGTCTTCTTGGTTCAATGAAGCGCTTCATGTTTTGCTTTGCAGAAGTCTGGTCAGTGCTTGTTGCCCCTGTGTGTTAGTCTCAACATTCAAGGGTGTTTCTTAATAATTCAGCTGTTTTCATTATTGTTGTTCGTTTTATTTCTCCAGTCATTTCTTTGATTCCAATTTCTCCCATTCTTTTTTCAAAGTTTTTCGAGATTTTTCCTATTGCTCCTACTATTATATGTATCATTTTGATTTTCTTCATCTTCCATATCCTTTTCAGCTTTCTGGCTAGTTTGGTGTATTTGCTCTGTTTCTCCTTTTCTTTGATATTCATTCACCCTGTGGTCAGCTGGAACAGCAAAGATTTGACAGAACTTTTCTTTCTTGTTAATTATTACGACATCCTGTCTTTTTGCTTAGATAGGTTTATCAGTTTGTATGTTCATGTCCCATAGGATTTTGTGATTCTCATTTTCAAGTAGTGTTACCGGCTAGTGTTTGTACCACTTGTCTGTGCGTTCGAGATATAGGTGCGTAATTTCCAGAGTACTACCCTTTCCACTTGGTCGTGTCAGTTTTTGTATTATCTTTGGGTCAGTTTGCTGCGTTCACTTACTATATGGTTTATCGTCTCGTCTCTTTGTCCACAGAATCTGCATTTGCTGTTTTCTTGTGTTTTGTCGATCTTTGCTTTGGTGTGGTTGATTCTTATCGAGTTATCTTGTGCTGAAGTTATTAGAGATTTACTTTTTTGGCTTATATATTCTTTTTCGCATCCATGTCCAAGTGTTTTCGTTATTTTCATTTTTTGTCAATGAAAAACAGGTCAAAACCAAGTACAACAGGAGATTAAGTATTATTTTTAAATCGAACCTCCACAGTCGGAATACAATATATCATCAATGCAAGAGCAGTAGCTATCATTCGATATACCGCTTCTATACTTGACTGGGATGTATATGAATTTAACTGTTTAGAGATAAAAACAGTAGAGTGCATATAATTTTTGAGTTTTTGCTAAGAAATGGGATATAAATCGATTGTATCTTCCTAGAAAAGGAGGTGGTCGAGGCTTACTTAGTGTTGAAGATGTGGTAAATATAGAAGAAGAAAGCCTAATTAATTGATACAGGGAAATGATAATGTCAAACTTCTTTTGGGCATGCGCATACAAGCTGATGAGATCGTTAAACATTCCTAACCTGACATAACGTTTTTAAACAAAGACAAAGAACTTGCACAATCATTGACAAAAACTGTCATTTCGAAAGCAGAGTACAAGAGAAAGAACAGGAATAAATAGCGAGATTTGAACTAGAGATTAGACTATGGAAATGTAAAGAAATCAACGTGATTCCCATTGTAATTGGAATGCTTAGGACCACAAGGAAGAGCCACCATAAATGGACAGAGTTAGTGATAGGGGACCACTTTGTAATATCAGTCTTTGTATTTGTATTTCAGGTGTGTATTGTGCATCAGCTGTCAGTTCAATTATTATTATCATTATAATTTTTATTATTATCATTATAATTTTTATTATTATCATTATAATTATTATAATTATCATTATAATTATTAAAATTATTCTTACTAGCTATATATATATATAACACAATGAAGTGTGTACATATCCGCTGGATGATCTGCACAAAGTTGAATATCGAATACAGCAACAAGTCTTGGGAAGATATACCAGAAAGACCAGTTGAAAACAAATCAGACAGTCCACTATGAATATGTAATTCCTGCAGCTACAACCTGGGGGAAAAAAAGCTATTAAACCTGACATAGTGACATAGTGAACCGAGCGGAAAAAGATAATGAAATATCAAGTCTTATATATGACATGAAAAGAAATTGGAATCTTAGGAAATCTTCAAGGGTAACAAGGTTTATTTGGAATATTCCACTTTTTGGAATATTCCACTTTCTTTTTTTAGTGATGCACAGCATGATAACGGACGTAATAATATAATGATTATAACCATTACAATTATTATAATCATGATTATAATAATTATAATTATTATTAATATTATTAATAATATTATTATAAATCTGATAATTATTGTTTTATTATCATTATTATTATTATTATTATTATTATTATTATTATTAGCAATAATTATTATTATAATTTATTAATACAATTAATAATATTATTATCATGATCAATAGGATAATTATTAATAAAGTTATCCTTATTATTATTATACTTTATTATGCTTATAATTTTAATATTATAATTATTACTAATATTGTAATTATTTATTATATTCATATAATTAGCATTAATATTATAATTATTAGTATTAATTATATTTTTCATAATATTATTAATAATATCATATATATTACTGTAAATTATATCATTAATATAATTATTTTATTAATAATATCAAAAATACAATACTTATAAATAAAATTATTATTTTTTTATAATTATTACAATAGTATAAATATCTTTTAGGATTATTATTATTATTATTATCATTATTATTATCAATATGATTAATTATTTTATAATTATTAATATTAGAAATATTATTTTGAATATTATTATTATTAAAATAATAATAAAAATTATTATTATTACATGTTCATATAATATATTAATTATTATCATTATGATAATTATAATTATTATTAATATTAGAATTATTGTTATTATTTTTATTATTATAATTATGATTAATATTATTATATATGTAATTATGATAATTGATATTACGTTATTATAATTTTTATAATTATAATAATTATGATTATTATTATTATTCTATTATTATTATTAATAATAATATTTTATGATTATTATTATTATTTTATGATGATGAATATTATTATTATTAATATTATTATTATTATTATTATTAATCTTATTATTATCATTATTAACCATTTCATATATATTGCTGTTTTGCTGTTATGAGCCTTTTTTAATGTCACCTCAATGTGAATGTATGAAAAAGTAAAAACAAATCATGTACAGGGATGGACAATAACATTACATGTCAGTTTGATAAAATCGGTTTTCATTATTTCAGCCTATTTATTAGTTCTGTACACATCCCTAGAGCGATTGGAACTTCTGTCATGTCTGAAAGTGACATAATGTCCAACGCGCAAGATTGGAGATGTGCCGCTGTACAACTCATGCTCTCTACTAATCCAAGTTATAACACAATATTGCTAACACCCTCAAAATACATCACTGGATTGCCACGAATAACAAGAGCGTGGCTGGGGTGATGAAAATAAGTTTCTCGCCACGGTTTTGGTCTTTCGTGTCGTTTCAGGTGAGGACCACAACATACGACTTTATATTCTCAAAGTCGGCTTTAAAGTAAACACCAAAGTGTACCTTGATGTGCTGAAGCGTATGGTGATCCCCTGGTGCAATCATGTGGCCGCTGGCAGATCCTAGGTGTGGCAGCAGGACTCGGCGCTGGCCCACAAGTACAAAGAGACCAGGCTTGGCTTATAAAGAAGTACTATGACTGTGTATCATTCTCTCATTAGGCTCCTTCCCCCGACCTACACCCGCAGGACAACTTCGTTTGGCTATACGTCGAAAACATCACCTACATGACTTCCCACAACACCGAAGGTAGCCTTGCAGTATCCGCCGAGTATTCGCCGAGCTCCTACCAGCGCTTGTGGAAATGGCATCCTTCCAATACCTGACTCGTATCAAGGTGCGATTGAGGCTTAAGGCGGCTACATTGAGTGGATGTAAGCTCTGGTACATAATCAAGCTGAATCGATTTCTTTTTCAATAAAAGTTTTAAAATAAGGCTGTAGAATTGTTTTCTTTAGAGTGACACGTTTTTCTTTTTATCCTGTATACTTAAAATTAAAACATAGAGTACACCCACATTCCCCTACTGTCATTGGCGAAAAAATTCTAAGAAAAATAAATCAAAAAAATTATTATTCGGGATGTAATAAAAGATACGGTATTTTTTCATGTATACATATTAGTGGCCTGTTAAAGCCACAGGGGAGATAACCAAACAAAAAAACACCTAAGAAAAATCCATCCCAAAGTAGCAAAACTGAAACTGGCCTGCATGGCACTATATATACAAATGTAGGCAAATTTGGCCATATTTTCTTGGTTTGAAAATATAGGTTCATTTTCACTAAATGTAATTAAATTTTATCTATATAATAGTCTTACAATCTTCAAAAGGCGTGCAAATTTTCATGTAGTTTAGTCCAATAGAACCAAATTTAAACATTCAATTTGGCTACCAGTATAGAAATATCCATATATATATATACCACCTTTTTTGACAATTTTATAAGTTCCGAATCCCAGCGACTATTGACTAGCATTTAACAATGAAGGCTCGTTGGAAAAGTAATTAATAAATTAATTGTGTAGTGGGCTATGTGACATTTGTCCTTAATATCGCACACTAAGATGATCATCCCTCCTCCAGGGCCTATTTTTACCACTTTTTTACGGTCATAAACTGTTTCCATCCCCCATGTTTTGAAGTTATACTTTTTTCATATCTTGGAAACTACTCGTTTCCTGGAATGTTAAACGTTATTTTAGATTTTAGCACCCTTGAAAACCTACAATAGTGGTAATGTTAAAGGATTTCTTTTGGGTGGAAAGATACTGCACCTTTATTATTGTTTCAATCATATTCATTTGTTTACCTAGTTTTGCTTATGAATTACAAAATATCTGATATTTCCCCAAAACGTCTGGCCTTCATGAAGGAGAGACTAAAACTTACTGCATTGGTTTCAAATAATTTAAAATAATAGCAAGGGGAGACTTGATTCCAAATATTTCTCATATGTTATATCTCTCCTCTTTTGCTTTCAAACATAAAGTAAATTTCACAGTGTATAAGAATTATCTGATACTGGAGATATTCATAATCGTCCCCTTTTTGCAATATATATATATATATATATATATATATATATATATATATATATATATATATGCGTGTGTGTGTGTGTGTGTGTGTGTGTGTGTGTGTGTGCGTGTTTGTATACTAGCATTCCAGCCCATTGTTTGGGGCTAAAATCAAGTTATAAAGTTCAAGGAACCTATATCTAAAATTTCAAATGTTTAGACACAAAATTATCGGAGGAGTTTGGTAAAGTTCTCAAATGTCAAATCGTTGAACTTTGACCCCTTAACAGCCAAACTTTTGGCCGAAAACGGATCACAAAGATTTTCCCAAATCTCAGTGCCCTGTATTTAAAATTTCGAGTCTGTAGACTAAAAATTGACAGAGTTATTGCATAGGGAAATGTACACACACACAGGCAGACAGACTCACTGACATACAGACACGGCTCCCCTATCTTCCAGGGGACCGGATATGCGACGTAGACCCCCTTCACTCTGATAGTTACATCACGCAGCGGGGAAAAAAATCACCAACCCAAAGAATTTCCCAACCGCCCCCCTAAGTCATGACCTTTGTGCGCCACACAAAAGTTGATCACAAGAGCCATGTGGAATATGATTGAGGAGGCAAAGGGGACGTTCCCAAATATTAAACCGGTGGAAGAGGGGCCTGACTCCCTCAACCAGCTGACACCTAGATTTGAAGGGAGGGTTCTTATATACGTCCACCCTTGTTTCTATATGGCCCTTAAGTTAACGTTCCCATTGGATGTCGGGAGTATTGCACGAGATGGACGAGTAACGTCCGAGTTTCTTTCGGGCAACCTCGTCACATGGCATTCTAGTTACAAAAGACTTTAGGCTGGTGGTTGCCGATGAATAAGTACAATGGCTAGGTCCTTGAGCATCGCTAGCTTGAACGTTAGGGGCATGAGGTTCCGAAGCAAAGCCGCGAGGGTACTGAGGGACCTCATGTCCATGAACATAGATGGGGCTACGTTACAGGAGACTCACTAAAATTCCGTTGACGACCATTGGGTGCTGGAGAGGCATTATGATGTATTTTTAGCGAACGGTGATAGTCAAAATAGGGGGGCTTATTTGTTAGTTAGCCATACCCTTTCTGCAATGGTTAGTGTTGTTCACGCGGATACTGATGGTAGACTGATCATGGCCGATGTTGCCATGGCAAATAGAGCGTTTCAAGTCGGTGACAAAAGCGGTCAATATAGGGGCAACCCTTCATACCAATTGTCACTATCCAGCTCCCCTACTCCCCGGGAAGTTGGCCCCCATTTCCCCTTCACTCCTCACATTAAAAATCAGCCTTGTGCCTAATTTGCTCCGTGGGGGAGCAAATAAATACCCTGTTGTTCTCGGCCTTCAGGCCGGGATCAAAGTGTAGTATCTGCCTGCAGATGCTGCACTTAAGATAATGTACTGTGACAATTACTATTTTTGGTCCCAACCAGAGTGCCCCTTTTGGTTTTGCCCTGTTGGTTTAACCCCACTTTAAAAACGACCTTGTGTCACATTTTGCTTTGGTGGGAAAGCAAATAAATACTAATAGAAAAGAGGGTTTAAATATGAATATCAATACACACAAAAGAAAACGAAATTTATAGGCGTATATATATATATATGTGTGTGTGTGTGTATGTGTGTGTGTGTGTGTGTGTGTGTGTGTGTGTGTGTGTGTGTGTGTGTGTGTGTGTGTGTAAGTGTAATTTAATGACATAATCCGGTTTATTCGAATCTGTGAAACAAAGTTAGCTTGATAGCAAATGAAATCCATAAGGTTTCATTATATTATTTAATAATGTCGACAGAGCTCAGAGAAAATCTTTTATTGGTTTACATGAGATAATACTGTAGACAAATCTATCTATCTATCTATTATATATATATATATAAGTGAACGTGTCTGTGTGTGTGTGTGTGTACATTTTCCAATGCAATAACTGTGCCAATTTTCAGACTTGAAATTTGATATGCAGGGTATTGAGATTTGGGAAAATATTTGTAATCGGTTTTCGGCCAGAAATTTGGCTGTTAACGATTTGACCTTTGAGAACTCTACCAAACTCTTCCACCAATTTTGGGTCTAAACAATTGAAATTTTAGATATAGGTTCCTTGAACATGGATCTAACTTAATAACTTGATTTGAGCCCCAACAATAGATGTTAAGGGGTCATAATAGGCGTTAAACTTTTAAAAACATTGACCACTGCGGTCTCTACCAAATTACTCAGACAATTAGTGGTCTAAACCTTTGAAATTTTACATAAAGGGTATTCAGAAATAGGACAAGCTTTTTAAACGGTTTGGATTGAAAATTTGAGCTACCAATATATAAATGTATGTATGTATGTATGTTTGCATGTCTGCCTAAAACTTTCAACAGGGGCGACAGATTTTCACAAGATCAGTATCGTTTTGAAGCTCGATAATTCAGACGACAAAAATTGGCTAAAAACATAAATTTCTTCATCATAAACTGGCACTTTTCTACAGGGAGGGGTCGCTTTTTTCACCGAAACGAATGTCATCCCCTCTTTTCGATTGTCTAGCCTTAATTTAAACCTACGTCACTTCCGGTTTGGCGGTGGTCGTAACAGCAAAATGTCACATTTTTCTCCGCTCTTTTCCTCCTTTGCGGTATGGGATCGAGTTCGCCTTCCTACTACCACTTTTTTCTTGCTCAACACACAATTCCAAACATACAAGCAACGCCTGGCACCCATGCTAGTTATAAAATAAAGTCGCCATTTTCCATATGAACACAAGGCTTGTGAACATTCATGTTTATAAATACTTTATCATTGTCATTAATGAACGATGTTTAAAAGTGAAATAGGGTGTGTAAAATCGTTTCTTTGTTATGTTTTTTAATACACTTTAGAAACGTTTTCATTTGATTATTGAATTATTTTAAGAAAATCTAAATATTTCGGTATCTTCTGGTTAATTTCGAAAAAAATATGCCAGATCCAAAATGTAATTATACAAACTCCTGTCCCAACAACCCATCATCATTATTAGCAGCAGCAGCAGAGTCATCATTGTTATCATCACCGTCGTTGTTTTCGTCGTCAAATCTTTTATTAAACTAATATGGTTACCAAATGAGGCGTGGATAGTGCAGTTAAAGTCTACAAAAAATCATTTTATTATTGAACGTCTTTAATACGAAACAAAAACTATAATAATTATAAAGGAATATGGAAGAAGTTGTATATCTTTAGTCGTGACAAATATGGGGCACCTTTGGGACAAACGTTACGCAAATTTTCCGCATCCTCAGTTCATCGAGAATAATTGTGTATACAGTTCTCACACTGACATCAAACTGTGCACGACGGTCCTCATTCATGATTTTCTGTATTTGACACATCAATACTGGTGTTTTGACTTCCTTACTTCTTTCACAATTGTATCATCTGTAACAGACTGACTGCTTTCCTTAAATCTCTTATGCCACTCAAAAACTGATGCTTGATTCATGCAAGATAGTCCTAAACAGTCTGAAGCGTTCCATAAGTTCTGTGGTATTTTCCAAGTTTACAACAGAATAGTATAGCATATCGTTCTTCTAAAATGTCGTTACGTCCAGATTGCAGTTTTGAAATTCACCAGCTGTGACAATCAGCCTTTAGTAGAGTGTATTCCAATCCCTGTTGTATCTGTTCATATGAACCTGAAACCATAAAATTGGTCAGTCATTTCATAAGATGTATAGCTATAGTATACTGAAATTTCCATAGTCTACAACAATTATAAATGCCTGTACAAAAAAGTCTAGAAACTTATTTAAGGCCTCGTATATAGTTATTTTCTTTCGATGCAAATAACATTCTAAAATATAAAGGGCATAAAATGTTAGGCTATTTAATCGTCCTAATATACTAGGTAATCAAAATGAGTTGTGTATATTTTTGATTAGCCATTGAATTAATTTGAGAGATATACTAAATGCGTATCGCAATTGTTTTCAAATTTGCACAGCCGGAAGTAGGAACATCAGATGCTGTAAACAAAAAAAGAGGAAGTGCAACGTGCCTGGCCATCAGTTATAGGTTGGACAGTTGTAAGAAGGATAGAAATGTCTAGAGATCTTGTTCATGGTGGTTTGATTTTTTACTACTTTACACAATCCTTATTGATTCGAGTGTTTACCAGTTATTAAAAGTGGGTTATGTATGAAATTCTCAAGCGTTTCACACAATAGTTGTCTCCTCAGGATGCTGTTCTTCACACCACAAGACCGCCTATGCACCCACGCAAGATTATGCTTTGTGTCTGGTGGACAAGTTGTCAACTGGTTCGATTGAACTGCCACCAATGTGCTAAACCGTCAATACATGGATTGCAAAGGTGTGCTTTTCCTTCATGACAATGCCAGGTCGCACGTCGTGCAAACAGCAACTTGGGGGGGGACTTTGTGTCATCCATCTTATCCATCTAACACTATTCCACTCGATTACCACCTCTTTCACTCTCTGGACAATCATCTTTGTGAGAAATCCTTCATAGACGAAGCAGACTTGTGCCAAGCCCTCACGGATTTCTTTGAGTCCAAAATCACTGAGTTCTATGGCAAGGAGATTCAACAGCTGCAGACACGTTGTCAGAATGTGCTGGATGACGATGGTGATTATTTCGAAAACTAAGATTATGCTTTGTGTCTGGTGGACAGGCTGCCAAGTGGTTCATTATGAACTGCTACCAAAGGGCTTGACGGTTACTGGAGAATTATGCTCGCAGCAATTGAAACGTGTGCAACAGGCGCCAGGAACCAGTACTGGTAAATCGCACGGTGTGCTTTTCCTTCATGCCAATGTCATGCCGCATGTCGAATGAGTGGCTGAGGATACCATACAGCAACTTACGTGGGAAGCTTTGTGTCACCCACCTTATTCACCGGACCTTTCACCATCCGACTACTATACTCTTTTACTCCTTGAATAATGATGTTTGTGAGAAATCCTTTACCAATGAAGCAGACTTGCACCAAGTCTTTAGGAGTTATTTGCACCTTTCGTAAAAGAGTCCTGCTAATTAAGTGCAGTGCGCGCACAACACTGTGACCTACATGTGTTAGTTTTGTCTAGACATGAATTAATTGTTAGGGTCAATGTTAGGCAGTAGAAAATGCAGAGTAAATGACATTGTAAATCGCATTGCGTAATGCTGAAAGTTTATGTTGAGACAAAATAAAACCAAGTTATTTATGAAAATATTTAATGCGATGAATAGATACCATCCTCTTGAGTAAATTGTTGCCTGTTTTTTTCTGTGGGGGTGTATTCTTTAGGCGTAAATCTTCTGCAAAAGTTACTAAAGTTTCATTACATTAAAAGGATTTCCTTCACATCTTAAGTATCGATTGCATCTGTGTCTGTAATACGAAAATCACTTTATTCCAGTTTGGATTTCAATCTAATTATTTTGCAGACTATTTCATATTATTTTCTGCGCAAAAGCGCCGAAGCATTATACATCCATATAAAAAAAAACAATTCTAACAAATATGTTGATGGATAAAGAGAAAACGTTTCACAATAACACATCAACGCTGTCTATTATTATATTAAAACTGGGTTCCTCGCCATTTTTTCCCTGCGGCATTTTCTCATGTAATCTAATTACATAGAATATATACTATACAATAGAAAAAAAAGCGAGCAAGAAAAGCAATATGGTTAAGCTTAAACATGGAAAAGAAAACGACAAGATACTCTAATAAAAATATAATAAATTTATAACTTAAAATACTGCAGCATTAAGAATTGATTATATAAGGTTAAATTGAATTTTAAAACAAATTCTTAATGCTGCAATATTTTAAGTTATGTTTATTATATTTTTACTAGAATATCTTGTCCTTTCTTTTCCATGTTTAAGCTTAACCATATTACTTTTCATGCTCGCATTTTTCTATTGTAATTGATGATTTTTCTAGGTTTTCAATAAATTCACTTGTTCTTTGTTTAATTTCCGTATTAGTTTTTGCCCCCATAAACATAACATACACATATGTAATAACAATGTACGGTACTCGTCTACTTTCAATAAAAACCTCCCAATTATCTCCCTTTCATGCTTTCACTCTCTCTGTTTCACTTGTTACGTCTCCTTTCGCGAAAGCGGTAAATTGGTAGCAACAGTAGTCACTGAAGCGACGTGGTTGCTATGGAAACGAGTCATAAAAAACCTTGCTCACCTCTTTACGTATTTTTACGATTTTGAACACCAATAAATTCATTATAACTTTTGTTTTAATGAACTAAAATTGAAAAAAAAAATGTTTTACAATATAGCTGAGAAAGTGATCTATAAACTAATAATTGTTTGAAATTTGGTCGAAAAATGCAGTTCTAAATGACTAAAACTGCCACTTAACCATATATTTAAACACTACAGTGTTTGAATGATAATATTCTTTAGTTTAGATATCTTGAGTTTGGCACAATTTGCAATTAGCGTGTCGAGTGACCCGTCTCTTACTACTTTCTGTCTATTACTCTCTCAGTATATGTTTATTCAAACATTCTTAATTTGGGATTTTTTTATTTCTGTTAATTCGAAGAGATTAATGAGCTATGTTTTGACTTATATATATGAGAGTCATTCCAAAAGTAAGCCCCTATTTTTAATTTTAAAAGTTGTAGAACTACCATAGAAACGAGCTACCTTTTCTGCTCCATAATATATTTTCCTACATAGCCAGCACCATCCTTGATGCACTTTTGCTAGGAATTCAATGACGCATCTCTGCTTCTGACGCACGTCCATGACAGGGAGTGCTTATTTACACCATTAATATATGCAACAGAGAGATGAAAATTTCAAATTTAGTCATAATAACAATGCAATTTACAATCGCCCTCTGATTCATTCGAGCGAAATAAAAATAGGAGGTATTCCTTTTGGAACGCCCTTCGTATATCCATGGACTTTTTTACGGATAGGATTGTTATATGTATTTCGCTATAGTTTGGTCTTCTAGGAATTCAATCTAAATATTTTAATAGTGCTTAATGTCTCTGTGGGCATTTAGAGAAATCGGTACTCTCTCGTTCAATTAATATACATCGTGTGTTCATAAGCATTGTAGACAAAATAATGGGACTCTTTGCTTCTATTTGTAAGGATAATGTAGAAACAAAGAAGCCTTTTATTTTTAGTTATTTTATTTACACCATCTCAAAGAAGTTAAATACAAGTTCAAATGCTGTTTTAACGAGAGCGTTTTTGTTAAACGAACTGGTTTCGAACTTGACATAACCTTGACGTAATTAACGTTCTTAATTACTTAACAGTCGTTGCCCTCTTATTATGTTTAGTTACACAAGAAGAATTTTTTAATAAGTATGATTAGGGACTGTCAAAAACATTTAAGAGCACATAAATTGAATTATCTCCCCCTAATTTCAAGGAAAAAATCACGACTATCGTAATATATGGCCTATTTATTAATGTAATTTAGTCTGCTGACGTTATGAACCTTAGTCCTGTAAAATCTGGCCACGTCTCCTACAGCTTAACCGGAAGTAGGTATATATATATATATATATATATATATATATATATATATATATATATATATATATATATAATTCACAAAATCTCGATATAGCAAAGTGAGTTTTAAAATTTTTTGAGACTTACATATTTAAAAGAAGAAAAAAACGCACGTTGGAGAAAAGTGTACATAACTTTAAATGTTTTGGCTGATCAAAATCTTTTGTTTCATGTTGATTCTTGTGATGAGGGTCACATTATTCAGCAATTGAAAAAATGCTGATATAGAGTTCATCATAAACAATTTTTTTCGCAAAGAGAATGACAATATAAGTAAAGAAATTTCAGAAAAAGAAAAATTCAAAGTTTTAATTAAATTCTACAATAGATTTTTTTTATGTTTCATTATTTAATATCTGAAATATTTCTGCATTAGTAACTTTGTTTATAATAACATTATTTGTTTGAATTTAATTTTTTATTTTTGTTAACTTCTCGTTAGTTTTTCAGTTAAACTAATTTATCGTTCGTTTTTCAGTTAAACTAATTCATCATTCGTTGTCAGTTGAACTAATTTATCTTTCGTATTTCAGTTTGGATTTTTTTAAATATTGTTGTTAACTTCGATCGAAAAAATATAGTTGTCCATTTTGATTTTAAAAAATATTTTTTGTTCGCTTTGATTTAAAAAAATATTGTTCATTTTTATTTTAATAACTATTGTTCTTCGCTTTGATTTAAACATATTTATTGTTCGTTTTAATTTTTATAAAATATCGTTTAACTTTAATATTCGTCTATTGCCTTAATTCATATTTCATGTTTTGCAGCATCTGATTGTCTTCTGCTTCAAACATACGTAATTTCACATACATATTATTTATTTATTTATATTGAATAAACTTCAGTTTCACTACTAATCAAATCGTGTTCCTTCCTTTTCTTTTTTTTAAATGTAATTTACAAGTAAATAAATAACGTATTCTGATCTTTAAATTCCATAATACAACGAAATGTTCAATTGCTTTTAACGCATAAACAAACAACATTTGGCTGTTGGAAAACTGCTTCTTTGGTACCAATATTCAAGAATTCTGGCGAAAGAACTGACCCATCAAATTATCGCCCCATTAGCATCCTCCCACTTTTCGCCAAAATATTTGAGACAATAATTAACCATGCTCTAGTCCGGCACCTTACAGATGCTAAACTTCTGACTGACAAACAATATGGATTTAGACAAGCCCGTTCCACAGCTGACATCATCACTGTAATCTCTGAACGCATATACCATTCACTGGACAAAGCGGGGGAGGGCAGAGTGGTAGCTCTAGATATATCTAAGGTTTGTGACAGGGTATGGCACAAGGGTCTCCTCAGGAAAATTAAATCATACGGTATCACTGGTAGAATACTTAGCATAATTAAATCCTTCTTAAATAAGAGAAAAATCCAGGTTGTCCTCGACATCGAACATCTAAACAGTGTGATATAAATGCGGGAGTGTCTCGGGGGTTTATTCTTGGACCTCTATTGTTTCTGATATTTATTAATGACCTCCCCGACAAAACTGCTTCTGAGATGGGTATATATGCTGATAACACTACACTCTATAACAGGAATGACAGGAAAACAAATGAACACATATCTAAAGAAATGGCAAAAACACTAGAGGATACCTCCAATCTGTAGTGGAATGGGGACATAAATGGATGGTTACATCCAATGCTGCCAAGACTAAACTGGTTTCCTTCAATAAATACAAGAAACCTTCTCTGCCACCAATAGCAATGGCCAATGACTGTCTGAGAGTACATATTTCAAACTGCTTGGCCTAACGTTCACAGGAAACATGAGCTGGAACAATTATATTGAAAACATTGCCAGGACCGCTGCGAAAAAGGTAGGCTCTCTGTACCGTGCTAGAAAACTACTGACACCCGAAAGTATCCTGTACCTCTATAAGGCCACCATTCGCCCATGTATGGAGTATTGTTGTCACATCTGGGCTAGTGCGTCTGCTACTAGTCTCTCGCTCCTAGACAAGGTTCAAAAAAGAGTCGCCAATCTGATAGGCCTTGAACTGGCATCTAAGCTTCAGCCTCTGTCCCATCGACGAAACGTTGCATCCCTCTGCTTGTTCTACAAGTATTTTAATGGTGAATGCTCTGTCGAACTGCAGACACTTGTGCCCCCACGACGCAGACACTCTCGACAAACCCCACAGGCAGCTAAATCCCACCCCACACAGTAGAGATCCCTAGATGTAAAAGATCTTTCTACTCCAGTAGTTTCTTCTCCAGAACCGCTAGACTCTAGAATTCCATCATGCTTCCCTAACTGTACTGACATGCAGAAGTTCAAGTGCAACGTGAACTTACATCTTGCTGCCCAAATCCCTACATAGTGCCCCAGTAGTTGCTGACCCTGATAGTAGCCCCCTACACCAAAGTGGCAATGTGCCTTGTTTGGGGTGAAAATGTAATAAAAAAAATGTCCCCCTTTCAATTCTTCTTTTTTATTATTAATATTGGATGAGTTTTAGTACAAATCATCGTGTTCTTTATTTATCTTTTTAATCCACTTTTGAAGTTTTTTAACGCTTCTGTAAAACTTTCTGCTCATTATCGACAGTCTAAGTGTTCCATATATGCTATGACCTTTGCGATGACGTCATTTTTCAGCTGATAGGTCATCTATTACGATTGCCGTGAAAAAATACGTCATGTTACCATTGTAAAAATAAGGTGAAGACCTGTACAAATAGGTGTGAATTCATAAAAATGAATCTTAAATCAGCTTCTGTTAAAGAAAAATGATACTAAAAAAATGAAAATTTAAATATAAAAAGAAAAAAATTCGGTGGCTATTTGTTTTGTTTATCCGCACCTTCAAGGTATTATTTTGTAAATGTCGGCACTTAGCTTTAACAATGGACTTAACAAAACGACTTTCTCCGTTAGAAATGATGGCAGGAGTAAATAACTCACCGGTTTTAAAGAATATATAATTTTATGAAATAAATACTATAAGATTTGGCGGCGCTTCTACACTATCAGAACGAAATTTCGAAAATCGAAATACTGAATTTCACGTAAAAACAATGGTATTTTAAAGATGATGATATAAAAAATTACGAAAATCGATGTTAGAAAATTATTTATTAAAGAAAATAGAATTTGAAGAAAACAATCGTATTTGTTTATACAAGACACAAAAGAGTTCAAAGGGGAGGCAATTTTCAGTTTCGATTTAAACAAGATGGTCGCAACTTTTCACCTGCTAACACAATTAAAGTTGATGTTTTTTAATAATTCAGTAATATTCAGGTTATTTCCACTGCATAATTTGGAAGCAAATAACAAAAAATTTGGTAGTTAATAGACAAAATAATTTGGAAGCTAATAGATACAAAAATCTAATTGGAAGCTAATAGACAAAGTAATCAGTAGAAACCATTGTTTTTTTATCTGAAAACTCCATTTATCGACTGCAAAATGTCGTTCTGATAGTGTAGAAGCGGCTACTCGACTTGATATTGAACTCGGGATAAAGAAAACTATCCATTTTGGAAACTGCCGGTATTACTGGAGTAGTCCATTATATTAATTAATGAAAGGAAACGGACAAAATGCAAGGAAGTTGTCGAACAATTTAGAGTAAATGAAAGAACGATCTTTAGAATTTGATTGCAGATATTTTGTAAGTTAGTTACTATGCAAAACATTAACAGATGTAGATGTAGTGGGAGCAGACAGAGTCCGAGTTTTAAAAGAAATAATGAATGAAGTGCCCGCTGTGTTTAAATGGATTTGGCTAAAAGTATCAGTGTCCTGAAAAATAATTTAGTCAGAAATATGGCGAAGGACCTCTATCAAAAGTAGCTGAATGTTTTTGTAATTTTCACAACTAAACGGTTTCTTTAGCTCATTGGCTGATGTTTGTAAATGTGTAGTTAAAAAAAAAATAAACAAGCCTCAAATTGTCAGAACACTATTTTTTGACACGCTGACACACGTAGCTGGTAGCTTTCAAGGAGACGATTTAGCGCGTCCGGAGTGAGAATCGCTGTTTAGCTGATATGATGCGAAACCCGAAATCTACAATAAGGGCGGTGTATTATTGAAAATCGAGACATCTGAAGAATGTATTTCACGCTATATTAACATTTATTTATTAACTAGCATGGGTGTCAGGCGTTGCCCGGGTATTTGGAGGTGTATGTTCAGCAAAAAAAAAAGAAAAAAAGCGGTCAATTTTTTAAAAACTTTGGCCCCTATTATGACCCCTTAAAATTTATTGTTTTGGGTTTAAATCGAGTTATTAAGTTAGATCCATGTCCAAATCTAAAATTTCAAGTGTTTATACCCAAAATTGTTGGAGGAGTTTGGTAGAGTTCTCAACGGTCAAATCGTTGAACTTTGACCCCTTAATAGCAACATTTCTGGCCGAAAACGGATTACAAAAAATTTCCTAAATCTCAGTACACTGTATATCAAATTTCCAGTCTGTAGACTGAAAATTGACAGAGTTATTTCGTAGGGAAATGTACACAGACAAACACACGGACACACACACACACATACCGACACGTTCACTTTTATAGCTTGGGCGCCCGGCGTTGCCCGGGTGTTTGGATGTGTATGTTGAGCAAAAAAAAAAAAAAAAGGTAGTAGAAAGGCAGGCTCGAACCCGTACGCAAAGGAGGAAAAGAACGGGGTAAAAACCTAAAGTTTATGCTGTTACGACCACCGCCAAACCGGAAGCGACATTTTTTTAAAATTAAGGCTAGACAATCTAAAGGAGAGGATAACTTAAAAATATCGGCGAAAAAAGTGACCCCATCCCTGTAGACAAGTGTCTAGTTGATGGGGAAGATATAAATGTTTTTAGCCAATTTTTCGATATTTGTCGTATGAAAGGTCGAACTTTAAAACAATACTGATCTTGATAAAATCCGTCGCCTCTATTGAAAGTTTAAGGCAGACATACAAACACATACATACATACATTTTTATACTGGTAACTAAAAATTTTCGACCCAAACTGATGAAAATGCTTGCCCTATCTCTGAATACCCTTTATGTAAAATTTCAAATATTTAGACCATAAATTGTCTGAGTAATTTGGAAGAGACCGCAGAGGTCAATTTTTTAAACTTTGACCCCTATTATGACCCCTTAAAATGTATTGTTGTGGGCTAAAATCAAGTTATTAAGTTAGATCCATGTCCAAAGAAACTATATCTAAAATTTCAAGTGCGTAGACCCAAAATTGTCGGAGGAGTTTGGTAGAATTCTCAACGGTCAAATCGTTGAACTTTGACCCCTTAATCGAAAAATATCTGGCCAAAAACCGATCACATCGATTTTCCCAGATCTCAGTACCCTGTATATCAAATTTCGAGTCTGTAGACTAAAAATTGACGAAGTTATTGCGTAGGGAAATGTACACAGGCACACAGACACACAGATACACAGACACACACACACACACACACTTTCACTTTTATATATATATAGATAGACTAGTAAATGCAGAAATTTTCATTAACATCAAATAATTCTGATATTTTATAGAATTTTTTTTCTTTTTAATTATTGTTTAAAACATTATTTTTACTTTAACCGCTGTTCACGACGACAGGCTGACCCAAAAAAAATAAAAGCTATATGGAGGCCATCTAGAACATATGCTGTAGAGCGGAGAAAAAAAGGTCAAAGACCCTAATGTTTTGATGTGATGTTTTGAATATAATAAACTAGTTATGACCAAAGTTTCATTTCATTCGGACAAAACACTAAGAAACGGGGCCTAATTAGAGTCGGGGCCCGTTTTTAGGGGGGGGGTCTATATCTATTAAGCTAAAGCTAAGTTTAAGAGTTTTTGTTTTCCTATATTATTTTACCATGCAATAATAATTGCTAAAAAATGGTTTCGCTCAGATAATAATGTTTGAAAACAAAACTGTTCGAATTGTCCTAATTAGTTGTAAGCAGCAATTGCTTTTCATTGAGACTTTTAAAATGTTGTAACTTTGTAAAGGTGGCCGTTGAGTTGAGACAAAGGCTGTGATAAAACGTATTTCTTATATAAGCATGAATGGAGAAATAAAGTAATTTATGTGACTTAATTTAATCGAATTTTAAAGTAAACCCCGTCTTCCTACCCCCACATATCCCCCTTCCCCCTCTATGTATCCCTATGCCCTCAGCCACACCAGAAATGAACTTCCCAGACCCTCCCCCACAAGGACCTTAAACTCCAAAACTAAAACATTACCGACATACCAAGCACCCCCTCCCACCTTTCCCCCTTGTTCCCTTCCTCCTTTTTCCGCTCTTCTCGCACCCCTCCCCTGACATCATTCACTCTTTCATCCTATCATAACGAACATTTCTGTAAAAGTCTGAGGAAGCTATAGACGGCCAAAAAACGACCGGGTAGCTGAAACAATTATGTAACTTAACAGAAAGATACGGTCATAAAAAATAAAACGCATATCTGCTCTACAACAGTATTGAGCACTTTCTTCAGTTTTTATTAATTACCATTTCTACTATATATATATATATATATATATATATATATATATATATATATATATATATATATATATACCACATATTTTTTTCTGATTAGTTTTCAAAGTAATTTCTTATATTATGATAAACAAATTTAAGATAAGAAAGTAATAATGCTTGCTTATGAATAATGGTTTCATTAATTTCCAAAGAAAATTGTTATCATATAGAATTATTTACATTTTTTCTCTCCAATGTATAAAGACGTTTCATCTTCTCTTCTTATCATTGTCATTTTACAAGGAATTATTTAATCAACAATTGATGCAGCTTATTTGCCACGTAGTTCTTCCACTTAATCAGCTTGTCTCTATATCATTGAAGTTATCCTGCTATGATTTTTGACACAATATTATACAGTATACATACACACACACACACATATATATATCCATATATATCCATATATATAAACATATATTTGCATATATATACACATATATAAATATATATATATACATATATATACATATGCACACACATATATACACACACGAACACACACACACACACACACACACACACACACACACATATATATATATATATATATATATATATATATATATATTCAAGAAAATATCATTAAATGCATTAAATTTGATTTAATTTAAAGTACTCGTACTGGTCAAAATAATAGAACATATGTAAATTCATTCCGTTTGGGATCATTTTCGGCTTGTAAATTATACAGGCGAGATATCTTATATTTAAAGACTAATTGCAACTATTTTTAATCATTTGAGGAGGTGCATATGGCAGAAAATTAGTACTTTATTATCACATTAGAAAATTCCACGTTTCAATTTAATAGAACATGTTGGCGTTGAGTAATCTTAAACTCAAAAAATATTGCAAATATTGTTTAAAAAGATTTTGAAAGCGATTTAATAATACTGTATAATTATGGGTCGCTCCAAAGACATCTTTGCCTGAGAAGCAGTGTATCTTTGATTTGTGGGTAGAAGGAAAGGCGCACATGGAAATCGCAATCAAGGTCGGATGTTCAAGATCGATGGTGACCAAAGTGCTCCAGAAAGGTGCTGAGGGTGTTTCCAACAGCAATCACAAGAAATGCGGACGAAAGAAAAGCACAACCGAAAGACAAGACCGGGCACTACACAAGGTGGCAAAGAAAAGTCGATTCCAATCAACAAGTCACATCACTGAAGCGTGGAAACAGGCGTTTTTGATGCCGACGTTTCGAAAAGCACTACCTACCAAAGGCTCCGGCAACTGGGATACCGAAATCGTATAGCTGCCACCAAACCGCTCCTTAACAGGAAGCAGATGTTGAAGAGGCTGCGATGGGCTACTGCTCATCAAACCTGGACTGCAGACGAATGGTAACCTGTGACCTTTTCAGATGAGTCTCGATTCTGTATCTCCTTCGGCGACCAAGGGCCACGTGTTTGGCGAAGAACCACGGAACGGTATAACCAAGAATGCGTTAAGAAGTCTGTGAAGTTCCCGCAGTCTTGCATGGTTTGGGGCTGTATGAGTGCTAAAGATATTGGTACTATATGCTTCACCAAATGAACTGTAAACGTAAAAGTGTACTAAGATATTCTGGAAGCTAATTTACTGCCAGTGTTGGATAACCAGATTGACAGGCAGGCTACAGGCATCATTTTTCAACATGACTTGGCACCGGCGCACTCTGCCAAGACCACGTCTTCCTGGCTTCGATAACGATCGATCCCTGTTCTTGAATGGCCAGCTAACTCGCCAGATTTGAACGTTATCGAAGCCTTGTGAGACCAGATAAAGAGGAAACTCTGAAAAGAAAAACCTACTACCTTTGCAGCCATGAAAATTGAAATCCAGAACACATGGGATTCAGTGTCTACACATGATTGCGAGAAGCTTGTTGATTCCATGCCCGGCGAATTGATGCTATTATCAAGGCAAAAGGTGCTGCTACTTTGATTAATTTTATTTGTATTTGTGTTAATAAAAAACTTTTTTATTTACTTACCTGCCTTGTTCTATTATTTTGAAACACGAAATATTCAAAAACTGACATGGCAATTGATATGAGAAAAACATTCTGTCATAAAATAACTATTTCAGTGTGTTTAGCATGATAGTGGTATTTTAGCACCAATTATATTTCACAAATCGTCCTCAATCAGAATTTAGCGCCAAAAAACATGATGTTCTATTTTTTTGACCGGCACGAGTATAAGAAATATTAATGTGCGTAAGATTTTAATTAGAATTGATTGTACATGATGATGGTTCGAGTGTTTATTTACATTAGACTTGAAGACAGCTATGCTGTGGTCAGTTGAGAAGAAGACGAAAAAGGGACGGGGGTAAAAAGAAGAAAAAGAATAAAAAGAAGATGGAGAAGAAGAACCGAGTGGGGGGGGTGCTCCCGGATTTATTTTTCCACATAGTTACCATTGTTCTACACGAACTCAAATCCAACTAGAAAACTTTTCAGACGCACTAACTTAATGCGATCTCGTTTTCTCGCTGCTATATAATTTGTCGAAACATTATTTGCTTTCTTGCAAGCTGTTAAATGAGCGTAGATAATTGACACGAAAAGAAGATTATGCCGACAAAACATAGAAACGGTAAGCCTATTTCAGTTCAGAACATTAAGTAACGTGAAACCCATAAAGCAACGAGACAGTGGAAATAAGCATTACCATTATAGTTGAAACAGCGGACAACAAATATTTGCTGAAAATTGAAACCACGGATTAAACCAGAATTACAAACTCGTTCAATATCTCGATTCATATAAAGATAAGTACGCGTAGATGTTTATGTATTCGGATGGACAAAATCCAATAATCAAATGAACATTATCAATATTGGAACACAGCTGCTAGGCGTAAGGATGTGTAATGTGAGATATATTTAATATAATTTGGGTTTGTGCAAAGAGAGAATTACATCATTTTGTGACGATTTAGGTGCTTCCGATTTTTGTGAAATCTTGTTAATAGATAGTAAACATAATTAATAAATATTCACAAAATTTCAGGGTGGTGGTGGTGGTGGTTGTTGTTGTTGTTGTTGTTGTTGTTGTTGCTGTTGTTGTTGAAGAAGAAGAAGAAAAAAAGAAGAAAAAGAAGAGGAAGAAGAAGAAGAAATCTTAAAATGAAAGCAAAAATTCCGTCAACCTTTTTTAAATTTTAATTTAGGATACGGATCACGTGATTATGATCACGTGACCCGTATCCTAAATTATCTTTCTTTCAAATTTAAAGCTTTCTTTTTTTTTTTTTTTGGTCTCCATGAAATCGGAAGTATAGGTAACTCGATGAAGGTCATTATTTGACCGAAATAGAGCGTTGTTATTGTCTTGACCATGTAATTTGTTTACCTAAAATTAAATAAAACCATATATATGTGTGAGCATTTATACATGTATATTCATATGAAGTCAAATATATTGATATATCTATGTATACAATTCAATCCTAAAGTAAACACTTAACTGAAGTACCAGGTTCTACGTCATAACACATATTTCTTTCTTACAAATACAGGGTGACCAAAAAAAAAAAAACAGAGGACATTCAATTGTTTTTCTGAACATTTTACAGCCAACAGAGAAAAAAAGGGCCAAAGACCCTAGTGTTTTGATGTGATGCTTTGAGTATAATAAACTAGTTATGGTCAAAGTTTCATTTCATTGGGACAAAACACTAAGAAACGGGGCCTAATTAGAGTTGGGGCCCGTTTTTTATGGTCACCCTGTGTATCCTGCTTCTATTGTGCTTATATTCTGGTAAATTCACACCGTAAAAAGAATTGTGTACTTTCGGTTATCACTGTCATAAAAAAAAAAATGTAACCAAAAAAAATGGTCTCATTTAAATACGGTTTAATTTCTCATATTACGAACAGGCAAAGTTATTTGAGCCAAGCATTCACATGCGGTAGTGATACTGTAAGTGCATGATTAGCTGAAACTTAAATAATGATAATGATAGGAATACGGGAGTACGACGAACAAGCAGGAGAGAAATTTAACGGAAAGATAAAAGCTCGGGGAAGACTAGATTTGATAGTATATATATATATATATATATATATATATATATATATATATATATATATATATATATATATATATATATAAAGTAATGTGATTGATAATTTAAAATTTAAGAATCAAATTATAATTAAATTAAAAATCCGTTGTATCAGAAGGAACAACAACAAAATCAACAAAAACGTCAGATAATTGATTTTGTTGTTGTTCCTTCTTATGAAACGGATTTTTAATTTTAATTATAATTTGATTTTTAAATTTTAAATTATCAATCACATTACTTAATATTGAATTAGCTCTAGGATATTTACCTATCGAGCTTATTATATATCTAAATTACAGCGAGCACTTTCTCTTTCCTGTATTTTAATTAAACTAGTAATTTCACTGTTACATTGAAATACACTCAGCTCTTTAGACTATTGTTCTAATCTCCTTTAAACTATATATATATATATATATATATATATATATATATATATATTAGTGGCCTGACAAAGTCAAAGGGGAGACAACTCAAGCCGCAAAACTGAAACTGCCCTGCAGGCTACTATATATATATATATATATATATATATATATATATATATATATATATATACATATCTATATATATATATATATATATATATATATATATATATATATATATATATATATATATACAAAGGTAGGCAAATTTTAACATATTTTATTGGTTTGAAAATATAGGTTCTTTTTTACCAATTGACATAAAACTTTAACCATGACATAGACTTATAATCTTTAAAACGGCTGCAAAATTTCATGTAGTTTTGTCCCATAGAACCAAATATATGAGCAATTAAATATTCAATTTGGCTACCAGTATAGATATATCCAGATCAGGAGTTTTTAAATTGTTGTTGTTGCAATTGTTGTTGTTATTGTTAGATTTATGTATGTATATATATATATATATATATATATATATATATATATATATATATATATATATATATATATATTTGTTTGAAAATTTTGCCTACCAAACTCATCTGCCTTTTTTGTTTTACAGGCATAAAACTTAATATATATTCGAGCCCAGGTGAAACTATATTCGAGTTTTAGTTTGGGAAAATCGGTGTAAAAGCGTGAAGATTTTTTTAAAAATGGAATTTGCCTGGTGAAGGTGGAACAATGGCATTACGAATATACAGGCGCAAGGTATAAACTATTGGTTCATATTTTAATTTTTAGCCTTGCAGCAAACATGTCTTCATAACTCAAACATTAACGAGTCAATCGTAAACTAAAGGTTTTGGCTTCGATTCTCGGTGGTGGCGCACGAATCATTTTTTTTTAATCATTACTATATATTGAGTCCACTATAATCTATCAATCTATCTAAACTCCTATAAATTCGTTTTTCTTTTGTGTGTATTGATATTCATATTAAAACCCCTCTTTTCTATTAGTATCTATTTTTGCTTTCCCACCAAAGTAAAATGTGACACGAGGTCGTTTTTAAAGTGGAGTTAAACCAGCTCCCCGAAAAAAGGCAAATGGGGCATTCTGGTTGGGACCAAAAATAATAATTGTCCCAGTATAGTGGGTTTCCCCTCCATTGACTGGGACCAATTACCTTAAGTGCAGTATCTTCAGAATAGATACTACACTTTGATCCCAGCCCGAAGGTCAAGAACAACAGGGTATTTATTTGCTTCCCCACTGAGCAAATTAGGCACAAGGCCGTTATTTAATGTGGAGAGTGAAGGGGAAATGGGAACCAACTACACGGGGAGTAGAGGAGCTAGATAGTGACAATTGGTATGAAGGGTTGCCCCTATATTGACCAAGGTTTTATATGTGGGGTTGCCCCAACATACGGTCTTTGCTTGCACTATCTGCCGGATCAGATACTACTGTGTACATTTCCCTACGCATAAACTCTGTCAATTTTCAATCTACCGACTCGAAATTTGATATACAGGGTACTGAAATTTGGGAAAATCTTTGTAATCCAGTTTCGCCTAAAAATGTGTCTGTTAAAGCGTTCAACGATTTGACCTTTGAGAACTCTACCAAACTCCTTCGACAACTTAATAACTCGATTTGAGCCCAAAACAATAAACGTTAAGGGGTCATAATAAGGGTCAAAGTTTAACAAATTGACCGCTTTTTTTTCTTTTTTTTTTTTTTGCTCAACATACACCTCCAAACACCCGGTCAAGGCCGAGATGAAATACTATTCTATCTATCTATATATCTATAAAAGTGAACGTGTCTGTGTGTCTGTCTGTCTGTGTGTGTGTCTGTGTACATTTCCCTACACAATAACTCTGTCAATTTTTAGTCTACAGACTCGAAATTCGATATATAGGGTACTGAGATTTGGGAAAATCTTTGTGATCGGTTTTTAACTAGAAATTTGGCAATTAAGGGGTCAAAGTTAAACGATTTAACCTCTGAGAACTCTACTAAACTCCTCCGACAATTTTGGGTATAAACACTTGAAATTTTAGATATAGATTCCTTGGACATGGATCTAACTTAATAACTGTATTTGAGCAAAAACAATAAATGGTAAGCGGTCATAATAGGGGTCAAAGTTTAAAAAATTGACCTTTTTTTTTTTTTGCTCAACATACATTTCCAAACACCCAGGCAACGCCGGGATGAAATGCTAGTATATCTATAAAAGTGAAAGTGTCTGTCTGTGTGCCTGTGTGTCTGTGTGTCTATCTGTCTGTGTAAATTTCACTACACAATAACTCAGTCAATTTTTAGTCTACAGACTCGAAATTTGATATATAGAGTAGTGACATTTGGGAAAATATTTGTAATCCGTTTTCGCCAGAAATTTGGCTGTGTAGGGATGAAAGTGCAACGATTTGACCGTTGGGAACTCTATCAAACTCCTCTGCCAATTCTGGGTCTAAACATTTGAAATTTTAGATATATGTTACTAGTATATAGCTCTAACTTAATAACTTGGTTTGAGCCCCAACAATAAATGTTAAGGGGTAATAATAGGGGTCAAAGCTTTAAAAAATTTACCTCTTCGGTCTCTACCAAATTACTCGGATATTTCTGGTCTAAACATTGGAAATTTTACATAAAGGGTATCCAGAGATAGGGCAAGTTTTTTTAATCGGTTTGGGTCGAAAATTTGAGTTACCAATATATATAAATATATGTATGTGTGCTTGCATTTCTGCCTAAAACTTTCGACAGAGCCGACGAGTTTTCACAAGATCAGTATTGTTGTGAAGTTCGACTTTTCAGACGACAAATATCGAAAAATTGGCTAAATACATTAGTATCTTCACCTTCAACTGGGCACTTTTCTACAGGGAAAGGTTGCTTTCTTCGCCGATATTCTCGGAAGTCATCCCCTTTTTTCGATTGTCTAGCCTTAATTTAAACCTATATCACTTCCGGTTTGACGGTGGTCGTAATAGCAAAGACGTCACGTTTTGTCCTTATTCTTATCCTCCTTCGCAGTACTGGTTCGAACTTGCCTTTCTACTACCACTTTCTTTTTTTTTTTTTGCTCAACATACACTTTAAAACACCTGGGCAACGCCGGGCTGAAATGCTAGTATAATAATTAATACGAAATCTGTGTTAATCAAAATATCATATTTAAGCGAAGTTGACGACCAGGGAAAGCCAGACGGCCTGCAAGTTATCTATATTTACAAGAGTCGTGTATATCTTAGTTTCCTTGTAATTACATAACCAACATTAAAGCCTACCTAGTTGAATTATTGTGATGTTCGAACTGTGTAACATTTTTAGTTACATTTCTTTGCTGGGGTCATGTAACACAGAATTAGAAGGAAATATTTATTTGTAATCACATAGGAACCGTCCTAGATATGACCTTAAACTATATCCAGTGGTGAGGCCCCAGCTTGCGGGCTTTGGGGAGTATGGAGCCACCCTTTAATTACCATTGCTCCCAGGTCCACTCTGACCTGAAAATTTTTACTTCAAAATCTTTGGATTCGGCATTAAATAACCCGAAAAGGGTTGATACGCCGTAAAACAAAAACAAACAACCAACCAACCATAGGAACATTATTCTCAAAATGTTTTCCTCGCAGGTTGATTTGCAGTCGAAGACTTGAAAAACACAAAAGGAATTTTCCTCAATCACTTTATTTGATGTTACAATGTTTTCTCGGATTTCATGAAGCGTGAGACGGAGTCCGAACCCTCTCTAGCTCATCGTTAGAAACAGTACCGCAAACGTCTTAGCTGTCAAATCATATAAGCCGCTCTCGCATTTTCTTATTCCCTAGCTATTCAATTAATTTCATTCGTATTTAATCAATTTCTTGTTTTATTCATGTCTATGATATAAAAGGAACTTAGTGTGTGAGTTCATTCCAAATGGACTCCAAAGCGGCTGGATAGATTTTTATGAAATTTCACACGAATGTATGTTATGTATCTGGCAGTGTTTTTAGATAAGTTTTGTGTCGCAATGTCTCCGATAAGTATCGATAATCGAAAAGGCCTGACGAAAAGAGGACCAAATGATTTTGATCTAAGTAAATATCTTCTATAGCCTAACATCACAGGTGTATTTGAGAAGTATTATTACCACACAACCAGAAAGGCCCGGCATATAAAAATCAACAGTAGATTCTTTGATATGATAGGGGTGCGTTCGAAATGAATGTTTCTGTTTAGATCACAATTGAACTATGATACGTAACTTTTGCATTTTAAACTTGAACTCAGGCCGTTATATATAAAAACAATTTTAAAAATCAACAGTAGGTTATCCACAGTGCAATGTATTGTCGACTAATTCAATGCGTTGAGGCATGTTAAGCTCCCCCTCCTCGGTGCACTGCGGTGGGTCTCCAACTAAAGCAGGCAATTAATCGATTTGATTGAAAATAACAATAAAATCTCTGATTGTGAAGCATCCGTTTATCATCATTCAATCCCAGACAACATCGGGTGTCTCTGCTACTTTGCACTAAATTATAAGTATTTTTTTTTTAATTTATCAGATCACAATATATTGTATTCTAATTTCTACCAAGGCATTCTTCATAGAATTCACAAAAAGCAGTTAATGTCACCTGCATTATCCTGCAATTTCTTTACGGCTCTTATTTTGGTACTAATAATACATTTAATAAACAGCTTTTATCTATTTCGAAGACGATGGAAAATATTGACTACTGTTTTTAGGATACTATTTTGACATCCCTCCTTCGTCCCCGGTAGCTTGGCTGAAAAACTGAAAGAACATAAAATTTAAAAATAAATGGAATAGACATCATAATATTAAAAAGACATAAAGAAAAGCACAAAATTAACAAAATAAAATAAAAAGTAAGAATTTTTATGAATGTTGAAAATAGATTTTTTTTAATCATTTGATTCCCAGAGCGACATTGCATAAAAATGCTCAGCGAAAACAAACTGAATATGAGGCGAAAACAAACTGAATATGAGGCGAAAACAAACTGAATATGAGGCGAAAACAAACTGAATATGAGGCGAAAACAAACTGAACATGAGGCGAAAACAAACTGAATATGAGGCAGGAAAACTAAATGACCAATAACACGCTTTACATCGAACAGAAATAGAATATCAATAATGTGTGAAATGTTATTAATTTAATCTTTCTATGAATCTAAGGAGAATAGAAAGTGAATTTTGGCTTTACTTACGTTTCCATTATTATGTTCTTTAGTCCTCATATTCCATGAGCGATGTTTCTGAAAAAGAGGGAAGAATTGCTGTTTCTTGGATCAGAATCTATTCCATGACCTTCGGGTCAAGATCAAAATGTAGTATCTGTTCTCCAGATACTGCATTTCAATTTCTTGTTCTGTCAGTGGAGGAGAAATTCTTCACGACTGAAACAATTTTTATTTTTGTTCCTTTTCTCCACGTTAAAAAAACGACCCTGGTGTCTAACTCTGTCCCGTGGGGAGACATTGTAAATAGGAATAGTAACACCTATTGTTGCAAGTTTTTTTACTTAGAAGTAGTATTTTAGCTCCCTACATCAAGTAGCTTCATGCCTTATCTGGAGCAATTTCCATAAAAAACGAATAAAATATCAAAGCTTGAAAGGTGTTGTTCCCATCAGTCGATGATACGTCCTCGACAATCAATCCGACAATGCACTTGCTTATATTGGGCTGAGATATGGTTCTGTCCAGTACTGGCAGGTCCACTCTTCTAGGCTAAATTCTCTATTTAAGAAGGGATTAGTGTATTACTGATCGCCTTAGACACGCTTACAGTGAAATATTGACGGCGATCCTCAGGAATTCTCTTGGTGTGTGGCTTTCGAAAGCTTCACCTGGCCTGATGTTTAATTTCTGGGATGGGGTACGTACATATAGTGTTAGCAGATCATGCTTTCTATCGAAGAGCCTTATTAGATTTATGGTTAAATCCTGCTATAGTTGTTCAGGCGTATATAAATATCTCTCCAAATCATTCATAATTTCTAGTCTAATATGTTGTCTCACTTAATAACTGTGTTCATTTTATGATTAAAAAAAATCTTTGTTGCTACTCGTAATACAAGTGCGGAAGTGATGGTTCTAAAATTTCTGGATGAGTTGAACAGAAACCCTGTTTTCAGAATGTGAGTGAGATATTTGGAATCTGTGTGTTGTTAAAAGAATTTTAGATGATTGAAATATTTGTTATTGAATTAAAAACATTAATATTCGATTCATTTATTTATTGCGGACTATTATCCTTAGTTTTTAGTTGTTGTTTCACGAAGGTTCGGCCAACTATTCTTCTGGCTTTCGGTAGGTGGTTACTGCGGCGGGATATGAACTCCGAATCTCTTAACTTCATCCTCAGCAATTAATGTTTTTTATAGTTGTTGTCGTCTCACCAGGTCTGGGCCAACTAAGGCCAGAAGAATAGTTTGCCGAAACGTCGTGACACACAACGACTAAAGGATAAGGATAATAGTCCGCAATAAATAAATGAAGAAATAATACTCATCTCAATAAGCGTTCCAATTAATTAAATAATATATTTATATTCGGGTTTTTATCATGTACTTCCAAATGATCTTTATTCTCTTCAATCTTTTTTGGTATACACACAAAAGGGTGGATTTATCTTGTATGTGCTGATGTTACTTTGTTGGCATAAAAGTTACTGATTTTTCATTTTATTCCGGTTTAAAAAAGAAAACAGGAATCCTTCCATGTTATTTGTGCAAAATGAATGATCGCTTTCCAATAATTGCGAGTTATGAACTACACTGCCAGCGAAAAAAAAATATTATTTTGATAATTATTTTCTAAGAAGCCAGAAATGTGATTTTTGCATTCGAATAAATGTTGTATTTTTATTTGTCCCACGATATTAATCTGAAAAGTGTTTTTTTTTATTGCCAAGGCTTGCTAATTACAACTGCTATGGGTTCCATAGCTATCACTATTGCTTGGACAAATCCAACGCGAACAATATAAGCAAAATCGTACTTAAGGAAAGCGACATTCCAATAATGCGAAGAAATAGAAAAAAAACATCATCACTATTTATGAACTAGTAAACTGACTACGCTTGAATTTTTGGGAAAAAAATCTAGTCTACATTTTAGGCGAAAAAGTAAAAAATTGATATGGCAAACATATAAAATTTTAGTTTTCATATGCTGCATAAAATCCACATATTCTTAGCGCTGATTATGTGACGACAGAAAAGCTATAGTTTGTTTCTTCCCAAGTAAACGATGTCCAAATTAGCAAAAATTGCACTTTCAACATATATCTTTAAATACAATTCAGTAGAATTTCCCCAAATCCATAATATTAACAATTAGTAGATATGTTTTACATTATTCCAGTATTAATTACAGGGGGCAGATATGATTAAGTTAAAAATGTTTTAATTCGCATTTACGCTGTAAAAGATTAACACCAGTTATTAACGTATGCCGTGGACCGTTTCCAGCTCGCCACCTCTTTGGTAACAAAATCAGAAGATAATCTTTCAACTGCTTCAGCATATACGTCAGAAATAGACATAATTTCCCTCCGCATATCTTTCGTCCATCGAGATGAAAGCAATACATCGGTAATAGTAGCATCTGTGTGGATACTATTAAATAAATGCATTTTTATATTTTCTTAGTTCAGGGCTCACCTCGCACTTGTCGTCAGGAGACAAAGTAATACTTCATGACGATTATTTCAGAGAGAGTACCGGTATCAACTTCACAACGCCAATACTAACGGAAGTTTAGAGCCAAATGACACAGCAAAAACTAGAAGCAGTTCGAATCCAAACAACTTCGCAAACATTAGCAGCAGCACCAGTTTTAAAACTAACAGACGCACCAAGATAATATCCAAACATTGTGATAAATTTTCATTATCATTGGTTGCGACAAACCGATCCTTAGTTATACAAAGCAATATCCTGGCCCTATCGATGGGGCATTAGAATACACCGACTGCCCCCCCTGCAGAGGGTAAAAGTCCCTCAGTGGGGGTCCTGGATATGACCTTAAACTATATCCAGTGGTGAGGCCCCAGCTTGCGGGCTTTGGGGAGTGTGGAGCCACCATTTAATTACCATTGCTCCCAGGTCTACTCTGACCCGGAGTGGTAGTACCTGTTAGAGTTCCAACTATGGGTTAAATAGAAACCGACTTGAAAACAACAAATATATTCTACTAAAACATTTTTCTTCAAAATCTTTGGATTCGGCATTAAATAACCCGAAAAGGGTTGATATGCCGTAAAACAAAAACAACCAACCAACTAACCAACAAAGCAATATCAAAATTCCGTTTGAAAAAAAAAACATCCCCATCATTAACTGTGGCATGCTGCACCTTAGTGAATGAATGCAACACGCAAGATCCCAACATTGCTAGGAGAAACAATCATCGTTCAATGCAGAAATCCAACTCTTGGTGCTTTAAAATGGCAGCTCTCCCAATGTTGTAAGGCGGACTCATTATAATCATTCATTTATTGAAACATGCTGACAATTATTAATTCGAGACGACAGGCAAAATCCTAAGAATGTTTGGGAAAATAATTATCCACTGTAGGAAGCCAGCACTTAGTTATTCAAGATGGCAGACAATACCCCCAACACTGCTAAGAGAAATACTGAATTACCATTCACTGACAAGCCGACGCTTCACGTCAGCTGCCTTACTCGTAACGATTAGTTGTGATGAAATGATATAAGGTTGATTTACGCGTCATCAAAACACGCTCTTTTTATCTTACGCATTTGTTTTGTCGTGTTAAGCTTTAGTTATTGACGTGAGTAATCGGGCAACGGTAACGCGTCCTTCTCATTCATACCACAACTTACTTTCACACTTATATGACGACAGAAAACGATCCATGAAATTTTAAAATGTATGCGATGATCTAAAAGTTTTGTTTTCTAATTGGAAATCAAAATTTGTACAGATACAGTAATTTATCTAAAACTGTAATTGTGTAATTTATCTAAAACTGTAATTGTGTTATTTTTCTAAAACTGTAATTGTGTTATTTGCTTAAATTGTAATTGTGTTATATACCTAAATCTCTAATTGCGTTGATTATCTACAACTGTAATTGTGTTATTTATCTAAAACTGTAATTGTGTTGATTATCTTAAACTGTATTGTGTTACTTATCTAAAACTGTAATTGTGTTATTTATGTAAAACTGTAATTGTGTTATTTATCTAAAACTGTAGATGTGTTATTTTTCTTAAACTGTAATTGTGTTATTTGCTTAAATTGTAATTGTGTTATATACCTAAATCTCTAATTGCGTTGATTATCTACAACTGTAATTGTGTTATTTATCTAAAACTGTAATTGTGTTGATTATCTTAAACTGTATTGTGTTACTTATCTAAAACTGTAATTGTGTTAATTATCTAAATTTATAATTGTGTAATCTAAAACTATAATTGTGTTTATAATCTAAAACTGTAATTGTGTTCATTATCTAAAACTGTAATTGTGCTTATTATCTAAAACTGTAATTGTGTTTATTATCTAAAACAGTAATTGCGTTATTAATCTAAAATTAATGGTATTAATTGTCTAAAACTGTAATTGTGTTTATTACCTTAAATTGTAATTATGTTATTTACCTAAAACTGTCATTGTGAAAATTATCTAAAACTATAATTGGGTTAATAATTTTAAACTGTAATTGTATTACTTATCTAAAGCTGTAAACGTGTTAATTATCTAAAACTGTGATTGAGTTATTTATTTAAAACTGCAATTGTGTTAATTATCTAAAACTCTGATTGTGTTAATTATCTAAAACTTTAATTGTGCTTATTATCTAAAACTGTAATTGTGTTAATTATCTTAAACTGTAATTGTGTTATTTATCAAAAATGTGGTTGTGATAATTATCTAAAACTATTATTGCGTTAATAATTTAAAACTTTAATTATGTTATTTATCGCTAGCTGTAATTTTGCTAATTACTTTAAACTGTAATTGTGCTAATTATATAAAACTGAAATTGTGTTAGGTATCTAAAACTGTAATTGTGTTAATGATCAAAATTGTAATTGCGTTAATTATCTAAAACAGTAATTTTGTTAATTCTCTAAAACTGTACTTGTGTTAATTATCTATAACTCAATTTGTGTCAATTATCTAAAACTGTAATTGTGGTATTTATGTAAAACTTTAATTGCGTTAATTATCTAGAACTTTAATTGTGCTAATTATCTAGAACTGTAATTTTGTTAATTATCTAAGTGTAATTGTGTTTATTTTCTAAACTGTAATAGTATTAATTTTTTAAACCCACAATTGTGTTAATTAACTAAAACTGTAATTGTTTTAACTATATTAAACTGTAACTGTGTTAACTGTAATTGTGTGAATTATCTAAAACTGTAATTGTGTTTGATTAATTTACGAGTAAGTAAAACACGCTCTTTTTATCTTACGCATTTGTTTAGTCGTGTTAAACTTTAGTTATTGACGTGAGTCATCATGCATAACACAACTTCCTTTTACACTTATATGACGACACAAAACGATCCATGAAATTTTAAAATGTATGCGATGATCTAAAATTTTTATTTGCTGATTGAAAATCAAAATTTGTACAGATACACTTATTTATCTAAAACTGTGTAATTTATCTAAACCTGTAATTGGGTTATATACTTAAAAATGTAATTGTGTAATTTATCTAAAACTGTACTTGTGCTAATTATATAAAACTGAAATTGTGTTAATTATCTAATACTGAAATTGCGTCATTTGTTTTAAACTGTAATTTTGTTATTTATCTAAACTGTAATTGTGTCAATTATATAAAACTGTAATTGTGTTAATTATTTAAAACTGTTATGGTGTTAATAATCTAAACTGTAATTGTGCAAATTATCTAAACTGTAATTGTCGTATTTCTCTTAAGCTGTAATTACGTTAATTATCTGAAACTGTAATTGTGTGATTTATGTAAGACTGTTATTGTGTTATTTATTTAAAACTGTAATTGTGTTAATTATCGAAAACTGTAATTGTATTAATTATCTCTAACTATATATTTGCGTTAGTAAAACTCCAATTGTGTTAATTATCTAAAACTGTAATTTATTAATTATTAAAACTTTAATTGTATAAATTATCTTAAACTCTAATTGTGTCAATTATCTTAAACTATAATTGTTTTAATTATCTTAACTGTAATTGTATTAATTTTCTTAAACTCTTTTAATTATCTAAAGTCTAATTTTGTTAAATATCTAAACCTGTAATTGTGTCAATTATCTAAACGGTAATTGTGTTTATTATCTAAAACTGTAATTTTGTTAATTATCTAAAACTGTAATTGTGTGATTTATGTAAACCTGTAATTCTGTTATTTATTTTAAGCTTTAATTGTTTTAATAATCTAAACTGTAGGTTCGTTAATTTTCTAAAACTGTAATTGTGTCAATTATCTAAAACTGTAATTGTGTTTATTATCTAAAACTGTAATATGTTAATTATCCAAATCTCTAATTGTGAGATTTATTTAAAACTATAATTGTATTAATTATCTAAAACTGTAATTATTTCATTTATTTAAAACTGTAATTGTGTGAATTATATAAACTGTAATTGTGTCAGTTATCTATAACTGTAATTTTGTTAATTATCTAAAATTGTAATTGTGTTAATTCTTTAAAACTGTAATGGTGGTAATTATCTAAACTTTAATGGTGTTATCTTAAACTGTAATTGTGCTTAATTTATAGAACTGTAATCGTGGTAATTCTCTAAAGCTGTAATTTTGTTAATTATCGAAACTGTGATTGTGTTATTTATTTAAAACTGCTATTGTGTTAATTATCTAAAACTGTAATTGTGTTAATTATCTAAAACTGTATAGGTGTGTGATTTATGTAAGACTGTAATCGTGTTATTTATTTTAAAATGTAATTGTGTTAATTATATAATACTGAAATTGTGTTAATTATCTAAAACTGAACTAAAACTTTGAATTAAAGTAAATCTATATTTACATGAATTTAGTTATGCATTCATATATTGCACGTACAAAAACCTAATAAATCGATCATTCTAAGTTTTGAACACAGCTGCTAGGTGAAAGGATGAATAATGTGAGTTATATTATTTTTATTTATTCTGAGAAAAATGAAGCAAAGCATGTGAAACGCATCCGAAAAAAATACGATATCTGCCATCTTTGTAACATGTTTACAATAGGTATAAGTTTATAAATATTTTCTAGATTTCACTTGCTTTAGAGCATTTCAAAGGATATTTCCCATGAGAAAATTGACACAACCTCCCACTTGAAAATTCGAATACTTTAGGTGGACATTACATTTGATCCGTGGTCATTAGACATCAATAAGACAAATTTAACTGATTTCAATTTTTTCTTAAAATGCCTTAAGCCTAAGTCTTTAATGTTAGGCCCTTTCTAGAATCAAAATCATGTACTGGATAAAAATTGGAATAAAGATTCTAGTAATATTATATCTTCGTGAATTTTCTACTTTATAGTGTAAGAGAAATATATCGCTATTTATTATGTAGCACTGGGGCAGGTCGATTTGTAACTTTTTTCAGAAAATCAACATGGCACTGGTGATGATAGTTGGGATTTGATGTGATAAGAACATATACCAAAAATTAGATTCCCATCTTGAACAGAAAATTGAGCATTTAAAATTCGTGTAGAAAAATGCTGATAAAGCCTTCATTTTCATAGCATTTTTCACTATGAAATTTCACTATTTTTATTAAAAAATCCAATTAAAATTGATATATTTATATGAAATACATTGAAAGAAAAATAAATACATGAATTATAATTTTAATTATGAATCAGAACTAGCAAAACATCTCAATTTTACTGCATTGATTAAACAAAAATTGTAGAAACAAGCTAATTAGCAACTAAGTCTTTTAAATTTCACAATTCAAAAAGATATGTGGAGATGTATTACACAATATAACAACTTGATACAAGTTACAGAACCATGTATTTTAATTTTTATTAAACGATATAATGTAAACTTATAATAGAATTAAATTGTTCTGTATAATTTTCTTTTGAGGAAAATGAAGGACTAATTTGCTGACACGATGACTTTGTAATAATGTGCCTATGTCTTGCTTCTTGCCCATATATAACTTTTTGAGAAAAATCAATCAAATTTGACCAGTGTGTGGCTGCAAAATTGATAGCAGTAATCTTTTTCATTATTTATTTATTTATTTACTTTAGTTGTTCACTATTTCTGGAAAAAACAACACAAAAAAATTATTTGAAAACACTTATTTTTTTTATATTTTTGCGATGTAATATGAATAAAACTAACTATTGTTTGGGTAAATTAAGAAAACTAATAAAATTTAATGAATAAATATTTATTTACCTAATGGACAAAATCGTTTGAATGCCCTCTTCTCTCACATCCAATTCATCTGAGTTTATCATAGATATTATATTTTCCGGAAGAAATGCAAAAGCACTATATTTTTAACAGTTTAAAACAGTAATTTGGATTTCAGTGAACTGTTTTGTTCTCTGAATCATATTAAAATATACTGTTGTTGGTTAAAAAAATTATTGTTGGTGTGGATCTTAAACCAACTAACTGCATACACTTGGATGATAAATTTGATCAAAATGTTTAATTTATCATAGTGTTTGAGGATAGACACCGCTGGTCCATAAACACATTAACCTTGTTGCTTATGTTAGTCACCTTCCTTGATTCAAGGGCCCAATTTTCTAAGTTAACTTCTACACAAGAAATGCCAACAGCATACTAAAAGGTAGCCTCTGGTCTTCACACTTAAATTATTTGTTTCTTCTGCTGTCAGATAATGATGATCGGGAGGGACACTATTTTTTTTAGAATTCTACTTGAGGCAAATCTTGATAATTATTTATATAAAGTTTCCCCAAAAGACCAGTAAATGTTGTTAGGCTTTTTGTTGTTCCATCAACTAATTAAAAAATTGCTGTAAATGGCAGTTCTTCTAGTGGAACCTGAAAATTGGAAGATTTGCATATTTAATAATAGAGCCAGATTACATAATAAATACCAATATATTATTTTATTTTCCACAAAAAAGGAACATAATTGCAGGTGAATTTATAGAATTAATTTTACCTCCTTGTTAGAAGGACAAGTGCAGATTATGTGCCTTGTTTGACAATTTTCTGTCTTGCACTTTACTGCAAAGTCATCACATCTCAAGACAGAAAGTTTACAGCTACAAGAAGACATATCAAACAGTCTGTCTAGCTGTTCCTTCATTCTTTTCACTTTGATTGCTGCAAGAGATTTCCTGTCAATCTGTTTGGCCATCTTATAGCAAAATATATTGATGCTGTCCTATATAATGTTACCTTAACAAGGGCAATTGTGGATTGACTGGTTGCCGAATACTAATTATTTCCTTGACAATTAACTTAGAAATCTCACTATTTTTTAAGTGGGGATAACTGTTTTCAAGGAAATAACTAAACTGGATGGTTTGTCGTGAAGTTGGGGGTGCTGTTTCATCCAAATGACAAGGTGGACCAACAAATTTTGTGAACCACGGGTTAAAACTGAACGTTGTGTATTTACTGACATTCTAATCTGAAAAGTAAAATAAATAAATGGATTATAACTGAAGGAAACTGTATTCGACTATCTTCCAGTTTCATACTTAAAAAATAAGTGCTAGTTATAAGAAATAATGAAAAAATTTGTAGAGTTGAATTAGATGTATTGAAGAGAGAGGACCAAATCAGAGGCATATTAAATGTTTGGTTTAGACATTTTTAGCAGATTTTAGATCCTCATTCGATAACATGAATTTATTCATAAAGAGATTCATTCTTGATGTAGCTGTGCCATTTTAAATGAGTGTTTAGTGTTTAGAGTTTGAAAAACCAGTGCTATGTTACTATGCTATTTTAATAGTATTTTCAAGTTAAATTTAATTTTTATGAAATTTCTTTTTATTAAATTTTTAGGTGAAAGTACACAATAGTTACAATGCAACCTCCTTCCCATATTAAGAATGGCTTTCTAAATAACAAAGTTATTTTAGCACAATAACATAGATGCACAAATAACGAAAAACCTTTAAAGGAGTTTTCTTATTTACTCGTATTAATCTTTGTATTAGCAGTGTTTTTTTTTCTAAAATTAGTTTTAACATTAGATAAACTAATTTTAGAAGAAAAACACTGCTTAAAAACAATTACTCCCTAAAAATAAAAGATTTGACACTAATTTTCTACAAAGTATTTCTTATTAAGTAGAAAAACTTGAAAATTTACGTGGTTATGTTTCGTAAAGAATGTGTAGAATAAAATTGTATGGATATTTTTTTTTGCTTTAATATAAAACTGGAGTATTACCATATTTTAATAAAAATTTCAAATAGACTTTGATGTGAAATATTAGGTGGGTGCAAAAATAATGTTTTTGACGTTCGTTTAAACGTCCAAAAAATGCCATTATTTTTGCACCAACCTAATAGAAAAACAAATTAAAAAAGATAAAACGATTATGTTTAAATTCACTGCAGACACTTGAAATATAATAATATATATTTTTATACACAGTGATCACCACTTATCAAGGCTCGGAAGCCACTCAGGGATAAGGGTTATTGCAAGTACATTACGTTAGTGTGGAGATTTGATGAAGTGTTTACTTAAGGGGGCGGTTCATTAGGAATTTGTTAACGTTGGACTTGAAGACATCCAAGTTGTAGGCCGGTGGGAAGCAGGCAGACGGAACAGAGTTCCACAGGCGTGCGGTTCTAAGAAAGAAGCTTTGTTCATGGAATCCGCGTTTTGATTTAGGCACAGATATAGAGTGGGGGAAATTTTTCACGGTGGATTCAGCTAGACGGGTGTTTTTCGTGAAAGATTGGCGATTTCAGATCAGGAGTAAAGGTCAAACCCAGAAGCTTGTCAAAACAAAAAAAATATATATATATTTTTTAAACAAGTTTTTTTCGTTTTTCCTTTTGAAATAATTAAGCCTAAATCGTAATATTTTCAAATTAAATACTAAACAAACGGTGATTTTCAATATAAATAACAAGCGTGTTTTGCGACGGTGAAATCTAAAATGTTTCCACTCCAAAAAAAGTTCCTGAAATGAAAAAGCGAACTTTGGTCGTTATTATTTAAAAACATAATTTTGCCTTTACACTTAATATTTATTTTATTAATTCGTTGTCCTCACTCATTTTATTTAAAAATGTAGTTTAAAAGCTATTCTAAATAATGATTCTGTTTTCTTAACAGTACGGATTGTTTTGATGACGGGACGTTCTTAACAATTCGCCGAAAAACTTTTAATCACTTCAATTTTTCAACATTTTAAGTCATTTCCTCAAGCAAAGATAACGATTTCGAGAAAAATATTTCGTGTAGGTCTTTTCTATGTGGAGCCCCAACTATCATCACTATTGCCTCACCGGGGTTCCAAAATCGATCTGCCCTAATGTAGCACGACTATCATGATTGATTTATAATAAAAGGCGCACATTATATTTTGGAAGTGAATTACATAGAACGATATGATTGATACTTCATAAAACTGACCAAACAAATCATAACGTTTGATTTATTCAAAACACGCGAGAGAAAACGTGATCTCGTATTTCATCGTCTACAAATCGCTTATGCCGTTTCACTGAATAAAACTGGTTCAAAATAGAATTTACACAAAGCTCAAATAAATTTTAATTGAATTATTACCAGTTTTCTTGTGTTTGTGTATATGTGTATCTGGCCTTTACGTGACATCGACATCGTTATTTTTCTATGCATTGTCAATCGATTATGTTTAATCACATCAAAAATCAAATCACTAAAAGAACTTTCTTAAAACTATGTTTAAAATAATTTAATTACAGAATAAAAGTCCATCAGAGCGTGTTTAGTTTTATTCGTCAACAAGTAAGCAATTGTAATCTTAATAATAGTCAGCTAATCTATTCCCTTACTTTCGGTGTATTTACTACTGAAGGAGGTGACAAGACAAATCAGTTCCTTCATTTTTACCACTGTGTATGCACTCATTTTTATTGCGTTTTGATGATCGCTCTTTTTTATTTAATAATCATCGAAAAGTTTTTCTGTCTTATTTTAATTAAGAATTATTGAAATTGGTTTTATTTTTAAAGAACTTTTGGAAACACATCTTGCGCTTTTTTATATTAAAAAAGTATTGAAAATATTTTGAAAATCTTTTCAAACTATTTTGGGAATATTATGTATTGGATGCGTTTCCTCTGATGTTTGCAATTTTGTTATTTGGATTTCAATAATTTAATTTATTTTTTTTTATTTCTAATAATTTTATTTGTATACTTTCATAAACATATATTTATTATATACATTAACATAAAAAATAATTTAAAAATCCAGAGAAAAAATTTGTTTTTATATTTTCATTAGCATATATTTCTTATAAAATTGCAAATAAATTAAAACCTTTTAAATTCTATTATTAAAAGTGCAAATAAAGCCTAGTATAGCTATTTTTACATGTATAGTTTTGTTAACTTTTATTGTATACTTTTCAATAGTGTCCTTTTCTTGTATTTTTATTTCAATAAATCGCTTCACAATAGAAATACTGAACAGCAGTAAAAGTTAAAGAATTGATTTGCTTTGTTACTGCTTCCGGTAGCAGATACGCCGGAAGTTATGAAGTACGTTAGCTAACTATTATTTTAATCTTTTGTAAAATAGAATTACTTTGTTTCATGACTTTTCAGAATTTGAAAAGAAATTAAAAACATTTAAACTATCGAATTTCTGACCTTGAAATTCTTTACAAAAACAAAGTGTCGATAAGCTATTTATATTCAATGATTTTGTAAATTCAGATTAAGCCACACTTACCTGAACAAATATATATCTACTTATATATAAAAGGCATTTTGTCAGTGTCTGTATGTGTGGGTGGGTTCGTACCATATGGACTCCAAAACGGCTGAGCCATTGTCTGAAATTCACACAAATCTACTCTTTGAACTTGGGATAGCTCTTAAATAGGTTTCCTATCGAAATACCACCGATAAGTATCGAACATCGATAATCGAAAAAATCCAATTAAAGATAGGAACAGTGCGATTTTAACCAAAGTTAACACTCTTATATAGTCTAACATCAGAAGTGTAATTGAGGAATTTTATAATTACACAAGCAGCAGGAACTGACTATTAAATCAATATGTTATTTGGTAGGAAAGGGGCGTAGTCTGTAGACTAAAAATTGACAGAGTTATTGCGTAGGAAAATGTACACAGACACACAGACTGACAGACACATTCACTTTTTTAGATAGATAGATAGATAGATAGATAGATAGATAGATTAAACAAAAATACATACGAATACATAAATATATATGGAAACAATTTTATGCTTTCTGTAAACTTTTTACGCAAATATTATGCAAGGATACATCATGTAGAATATCTGCACGAGACACAAGGTTGCTATCATCATCATCATCATCATCATTAGCAGCAGCAGCATCACACTCTCTACATATGTGCGGCAGAACGTGCACTTGTTTTTATTGCTGAGACCACTCATCTTCTTAAAAGTATTGGTTATCAAGTATTGATCCTGGTCAGCCATTGTCATTCTCTCCTGATCATAGTGTATGTATGCGTGTGTGTGAGTTGATAAACGCTTTCCCAACCCGGACACGGGCGTGGGAAGCTGACAAGAGGTAAATGTTAGCTCTCTTGTGGAATTTGGCTCAAGCTGTTTATTGAAGAAAAATTGTCTTTGTGTGCATTCATTCATGGTGGATCAAAACGGCAACTTTGATGACTGTGAACCGCTTATGAATTGGATATTCTCTGTTTACTTTTGCAGGAAGCCGACTGAAACCGCTCAGGATGTATGCCGCATGAGGATCAGTGTTTCTAATTTAACAGTAATTCGCTACGTCAGGCGATTTCGTTTGAAGTCTAAATAATCATTTATCACATTCAGCCTTATCTTTATGCTAATCATTTATTTAAAATCATTAAAAAGTCGTTCATGATTTACAAAGATTGTGCTTTTTTCTTTTACATGGAAGTCCCCACTTATCAAGACACGGTGGGTACTCAAGGATAAATGTGTACGAAGGTCACCGGAGTTAGAGCGTATTTAAAAGAACTTGTTTACATTGGACTTGAAGACGACCATATTGTAATCGGCTGAAAAGCAGGCCAGTGGAACCGAGTTCCACAATCGGGAAGTTCTAGGAAAGAAGCTTTGTTCATTAAATCTGCTTTTAGATCTGAGCACATATAGAGAGTAGGGGAAAGTGTGGATAGTCGTTATAGCTAGACGAGGGCCATAGATTGAAGCTAAGACGAGCACTTACGATGAAAATAACGGTAGTTAAATTTAATGAAAGATTACTTAAAATGTGTTCGAATTTTGACAAAGTTGAAAAAAGGGGTCTGTGTCTCATCTGTCTATTTAAACGCATGTATGTATGTATGTATGTATGTATGTATGCCTAAAACTTTCGACAGAGGCCACGGATTTTCACGAGATAGGTATCGCTTCGAAGCCCGACCCTTCGGACGACAAATATCAAAAGAAAATGGCTAAAAACATCCATTCTTTCACCCTGAATTGAGCACTTTTCTACGGAGAGGAGTTGCTTTTCTTCGACAATATTTTCGAAAGTCATCCCCTCTTGTCGATTGACTAGCCTTAATTTAAACCTTCATCACTTACGGTTTGGCGATGGGCGCAACAGCAAAGATGTCAGGGCTTTTTTCACGTTCTTTTCCTCCTTCCCGAACCGGGTTCGAGCCTGCCTACCTATTACCACTTATTTATTTATTTATTTGCTCAATACACACCTCCAAACACCCGGGCAACACCGAGCGTCACGCTAGGAAAAATAAGAAAATTTTAGGTTTATTTTTTATTTTGTTAAATACAACTGATAACAAAGTGACAAAAAATTAAATAAGATTGTTTTTTTAATGTATAGAAAACACGGTATAATCTATTCAAAAATGCGTTTATAAGGCAGGAAAAGATTAAATCAATTGGTTTTCTGAGGATTTTTGTTCCGATCCATCGAGGTTTAAAAATTTCTATGGATAACATTATCAAGCAGACACGCAGTCGAACAGAAAATAGAGACAGTAGAAAAAATGTCTGATCCAGGCGTAAGCACTGTCGCATTCAAATAAGAAAAGAGATTAACGCAATGACCAATTACTTATTCATTGCTACTCGAAGGTTAATCTTTGCCACCGAGGGAACGTCTGGTATTTAGAAACAAATGTACGTGAAAAAATATCAGTCGAGCACATAAATAGAACAAAGTTAGTATCTAACTAAGAACCAGAGCTAATATATTGACAAAATGAAGCGACTACCATATTAATGTTGTAACTATATGATGAGGGCAAGTCACAACTTTATCCTCATATTAAAGATTATAACTTTTTCAGTCTTGTGATAATCATTTATTAAAAAGAAAATAAATCAGTCATGAATTACATCCTCCTGATTGTTTCTGTTTCCGTTTTTTTTTTCCTTTTATTAAATACTAATCACATAAAAGTGACGAATAAGAATTTCTATAACAATTATGATGCAACAAGTTCATCTTCAGCGATGCACTGCTCTCCTTTAAAAATTCGAGTTTCGCATCATATTAGCCTAGATAGCAACCCGAAACTAAATTTAATATAACCATGTGTATAAAACCACGGTTATGTATATAATGTTTTATATATAGTCTGGAAAGTTCAAATCTAGCGGTTTCCTGGAGTTTTTAGCTTGTTTCTTGTTTCGATCTAGCAGATTTTGTAAAATTTTATTGGCAATGGAAACTAGGACAGAGATGAGATTTCAATAGTATTTAATCATCGCCAAAAGTTCACACTGAAGTGCGCATCTGGACAATACGGCAATCTAACCATCGATCGTTTATAGCAATTCAAAAGACATATATATATATATATATATATATATATATATATATATATATATAAGTGAACGTGTCTCTTTGTCTGTGCGTCTGTGTGTGTGTCTGTGTACATTTCCCTACGCAACAACTCTGTCAATTTTTAGTCTACTCGAAATTTGATATGTAGGGTACTGAGATTTGGGAAAATCGATGTGATCGGTTTTTGGCCAGAAATTTGACAATTAAGGGGTCAAAGTTCAACGATTTAACCTTTGAGAACTCTACCAAACTTCTCTGACAATTTTGGGTCTACGCACTTGAAATTTTAGATATAGGTTCCTTAGACATGGATCTAACTTATTAACTTGATTTGAGTCCAAAACAATGTTAAGGGGCCATAATAGGGATCAAAGTTTTAAAAAAATTTAACTCTGCGGTCTCTACGAAATTACTCAGACAATTTCTGGTCTAAACATTTAAAATTTTATATAGAGGGTATTCCGAGATAGGGCAAGCTT
>NC_136491.1:81539125-81594125 GCF_053919585.1 Euprymna scolopes
TATGTTACATTTGCTCTCAACTTTTTACTTCTTAACCTTTAAATGCGTAGGTTTTAACTATTATCTCATTTTTATGGGTGCTCCATAATTTTGACGATAGCTGTATATACATATTAGCTGGATGTCTGGCGTTTCCCAGTCGTGCAATACCCTTAAACATTATATTTTAATTGATGTAGATTGTGTATATATTATTATAGAATCAATCCTACATTGATTATTATATATTATGAGGAATAATTTGGCCGGTGGACTACTTCAGAAAAATAAAAATAAAAATAAAAATGATAATGATAATATCGTTCGTCAAATTCCGCTTGTGTATGTTTATAATATCACGTCAGCTGATATTTGCGCTTTACAAAAAATGCTCTGAAAAAGTCACTTCTGGTTAATGTTTAATTTTAAAATATGAAAACGAAGAAATGATTTGCGGCAATTTTAAATGGTACTTTTTTATTATTACAAATTGAACTTATTAATAAGAAAAAATTAAATGAAAATAGTGAGGTACACCCGGGCTTGAACAGGGGATTATTCTATCTGTAGTTGAATGCTCTACCACTGAGCTTTTTTCTTTTTTTTTTACACAGTGATCACCACTTATCAAGGCCCGGAAGCCACACAGGGATAAGGGTTATTGCAAGTACATTACGTTAGTGTGGAGATTTGATGAAGTGTTTACTTAAGGGGGCGGTTCATTAGGAATTTGTTAACATTGGACTTGAAGACATCCAAGTTGTAGTCCGGAGGGAAGCAGGCAGACGGACAGAGTTCCACAGGCGTGCAGTTCTAAGAAAGAAGCTTTGTTCATGGAATCCGCGTTTTGATTTAGGCACAGATATAGAGTGGGGAAATTTTTCACAGTGGATTCAGCTAGACGGGTGTTTTTCGTGAAAGATTGGCTAGGGGGGACCAGAGATTGGAGTTCAGACGAGCACCTGCCATGGAAATAACGATAAAACAAGGATAGGCTCGCAACGTCTCTTCTGTGGGAGAGAGGTTGTAGGGTAGAGAAAAGGGCATCCCCCACTAAGCCACGAAGTCTATTTTGTACTCTGTCAAGCTATATCTCCAGATAACAAAATTCTGTTTTTCAATAAGTAATGATTCGCTGGGATTGTATTATCTTCCTTGGAAGGTGTAACGTCAAATACCCACCTAGTAAAAATTATTCTATGTTATCTACAAGAGATAAAGACTATTTTTAAGATCGGATTTTTTTTCGATTTTCGAAAATTATTTGCTGAGATTTTATTATTTCCTTTAGCCGGTGTAGCGTAAAATATCCCCTTGTAAAAATTCTTCTTTTTTGTTATATAAAAAAGAAACATTATTTTTAAGGTAAGATTTTTTTTCTGATTTTAGATACTTGGATGCTTGGATGAATTGCTTTACAAAACATATTTAAGACCACTGCTAGAAATTACCTTTATGAAATTTGGAAAAGATAGGCTCAACCGTTTCGGAACCGATAAAGAAAGGAACTCATACACACACACACACACACATACACACACACACACAAAATAACTTATGTGTGTGTGTATGTGTGTGTGTGTGCGTGCGAAATAGCGCGGACACGTGTATACAAATGCATAATTCGAAATGACGTCCTCAGTAGGGAAAAATAAAGACTTAAAAATAAGATCACTTTAGAAAGAGGAATAACGTTCGAGATCACGTAAAAGTCGTGAATAACGTTCAATAAGACAATTCCGCGAGGGATTCTACAACGGTAACAAGTGAATGAAGAAATAAATGTCGTTCTACAACAAAACAAGCGAGTTGAAGTTCCTTTGTGTTCTTTGTTTGCTTTATGACTGAGTCCACAACGTGTTGATTTCAGACAACGTGACGTGACGGAAGTATAGATATTTACTTATATGATTATACATATGATTATATAAATGACTACACAATTGGTTTTATTATGGAGAGGAGAATTGTTTGTTTATTGAGTATTTCCATGAACATAAGGATACATTTTGCGCTCTTATATGAAATAGTCATCTCGATTTTCCCTTGAAACTACAGTCAAAATAGAAAAATAGCCAAATCGTCAACACTCACTATTTAAAGCAATTCCTAAAGCGTGTTTTACAAAAATATTTTTAGATTTTGTTCTCCTGTTTAAAATTATTAGATTTATTCTAACTAAATTGTTAATTTCAAAGAACGTGGCAAGTAATTTAATTTTCCTGCAATTAAGTTCTCCGTTACTCACATTCATCTGGTTATTTCCTTTTAAGGCATAAGCAATATAAAGCAACCATTTATGATTTCACGTTTTTTAACATACTACACAACGCTTTAAATGTAAATGACAAATATTTTTACTTATATTCTACCTGGCGTCCTAAATGCAATCGAAGAATAACGAAATCTGGGAATACTTTCAAATTCGGCAGTGCCGTCTAGCAATTTATAATGCATTAAATCACTCTTCAGAATGTTGCATCTTTGCAAAGGAATCTTTTTTATAACATGTAATAATGGAAACGCAGAGTGTCCGAATTTTTATAGACTTAAGTTTATTGAACTTCGACGCCGTGGTTCGGAAACGTCTCGCCAGGTTCTTTTCGCTAGCCCTTCATCTAAGTTATTTGGTCTTGCAATTTAATGATTACATTTTAAAACACGTGCGTGTTCTTCTCACTCCCAATAACAAACTGCTCCTTTTAAATCTCTAATATGTGTATATCTACTAGTCAATTTTTGCTCTCTCGCCGTCACAGGACCCCATTATAGAGCACAATGCTTAATAGATTCTTGCGACTGTTTAAAATTAAATCAAGAAAACAAAATTGATTGCTAATACATGGGTTAATAATTTACTACTTTTGCAGTTTATGCATTGCGCTATTTCTTAAATAAGATTTAAAATTAAATTTAATTTGACGGTATCTTTTGTTTATTAAATCGCTGAGTGCATATATATATATATATATATATATATATATATATATATATATATATATATATATATATATATATGTAAAAATATTTTTAACCTTTATATATATAATTTTTAAATAAATAATAATGTAAATATACTAAATACTAATCATAGTGGGGGTGATAAGTAGTTAAATGGATTAATCCTAATCTTATAAATACAAGACTGATAAATTAAAAAATTAAAAAATGTATCCATTTTAAATGTGGAAATTGATGAATCGCACAGGTAAGAAATTCATTTTTATAGTATGAAAAGGTTAGTAATTGCAATTAAGAATAGGAAATTGGATCAAATATTTGTAACATGTCGTCTTCCTAAGATTAAGGGTGGTGATGTTTGATCAACACTGCTGGGGAGCCATGATGTAATATACTGTTTTGTTTTTAAATCCCCGAAACAGTGTTTCATGGTAAACAACTGATGATCCCTTAAAAAATAAATTATTAGTACTATAGTAAATTCGAGAGCTAGTTGATGCAGTGATTGCAGGTGATTAAATGACTTAATGACTGGATGGTTTTCTAACGAATGATAAAAAATATTTTTTGTATAGTTTTAGAGGTTAAAAACTTCAAAGACTATATATATATATATATATATACATATATATATACATATATATATATATATATATATATAGAGAGAGAGAGAGAGATAGAGAGATAGAGAGGAGGGAGAAAGAAAGAGAAGTGTGAACTGTGAACGTTAGGCCAATGAGTTTGAAAGATGTACTCTCAGATAAAGAGTCCTTGGCCATTGCTATAGGTGGTAGAGAGGGTTTCTTGTAATTATTGAATGAAACTAGGTTAGTCTTGGCAGCATTGAACGCGACCAGCCACTTTTGTCCCGATTCCACTACAGATTGGAGGTCTTCCTCTAGTGTTTCTGCTATTTCTTTAGAAATGTGTTCATTCGTCTTCCTGTTGTGCCTGCCATAGAGTGTAGTGTCATCAGCATATATGCCCATCTCAGAGGTAATTTTGTTGGGGAGGTCATTTATGAATATCAGGAACAATAGAGGTCCAAGGATAGAACCCTGGGGCACCCCCGCATTTATATCATATTGTTTAGATGTACGACCGTCGAGGACAACCTGGATTTTTCTCTTATCTAAGAAGGATTTAATTATGTTAAGTATTCTACCAGTGATACCGTATGATCTAATTTTCCTGAGGAGACCCTCATATCATACCCTGTCAAAAGCCTTAGATATATCTAGAGCTACCGGTCTGCCCTCCCCCGCTTTGTCCAGTGAATGGTATATACGTTCAGAGATCACAGTTAGGATGTCTGCTGTGGAACGGGCTTGTCTAAATCCATATTGCTTGTCAGTCAGAAGTTTAGCATCTGTAAGATGATGGACTAGAGCATGGTTAATTAAGGTCTCAAAAAGTGGGATGAGGCTAATGGGGCGATAATTTCACGGGTCAGTCCTTTCGCCAGAATTCTTGAATACTGGTACAACAGAAGCAGTTTTCCAACAGCTCGGAAAGCAAGATTCATTAAGGCATTTGTTGTAGAGTTTGGAGAGAACTGGAGCTACTTCGGCTGAGCACTTTTTTAATAGCACAGCTGGGATAAGATCGGGTCCGCATGCTTTTGAAGTGTCAAGGTTTTTTATGATAGCATGCACCTGAGCAGGGGTAATTTTCAGATCGTCTAGCGTGGCGTCTATCCGCATAGGAAAGTCAGGTAGGGGATGGTTGGAAGGGTCCAGTGTGGAGTTTGAGGCAAACCGACTGGCAAGCATGTTAGCCTTCTCGGTTGCTGAGGAGACAACCTCGTGATTGTTGGTTAGTGGGGGAATTGTTGATTTCCCATTATTTACTACACTGTTGTAGATTTTCCAGAAGTCACGAATTCCTAGTTTTTCTGCTTCGATGCGCGTTTTAGTGGTTTCCGTAAATTCTCTCTTAACTGTCGCTATTTCTTTCTTAACGTTATTTCTAGCTTCTATATACTTCAGTCTGTTTGAACTGGACTTATGTGGGTTAAACCTACGGTATGCATGCTGCTTTTGAGCCATGGCAGTTGCACAAGTCGACGTAAACCATTGACGAGAGAGGGGCTTGCTATAAAATTTCCGCATGTGAACATGCGCTTCGATTGCAGTTTTGAACCAGTCAGTGGTCTCGTTTGCACATTGTTCAGCAGGGAGAGAAAAAATATTTCCTCATTGGGCATCTCTAATTAGTTCCCGGGTGGCTTCCCAGTCAGCCTTTTTATAATATCTCGTTGTTTTGAGCACTGGCTCTTCAGTTTGGGCTCTAGAGTTTAGGGCGATTTCAACCATTATCACTGCATGATCAGCGTTCCCGAGTGGGCTGTGGGCCTTCGTTATGCAGTCATCGGGAACTGTGGTCAAAAACAGATCTAGAAGTGATACGCGTTGTTCTTCCTGGTCAGGGAAACGGGTTGGAAACGTAACAATTTGTGATAGGGAGTGAGATATAGTGAAGCTATGAGTTGTGCTGCTCGCTGCATCTGTGTAAGTAGAGAATCCAAGCCAGTTTTTGTGGTGGACATTAAAGTCACCAAATACATGTATTTGTGCGCTAGTGTCGAGGGACAGTGCCGTGTCTATGCTGTCCGATACTTTGTTTATTATGGTGCAGTCCTGAGTCGAGGGAGAGCGGTAGAGAAAATAATAGAAGCTAATATTGTGTTGCATGTTTAGTCTAAAGCACATAAAGGCTTGATCATCTGTTTCTAGGTTTGTTTCTCTAGTCAGGGGGAGGGTATTACGAATGTAAACTCTAAGTCCGTGCATGTGTCTGTCAGAGTCCTTACGGCAGAGTGGGAGATATCCAGGCATGTTAAAGTGGTTAGAGGGGATGGATGTGTGTAGGTTAGTCTCACTTAGTGCTAAGATATCCGGGGTATTTGTTAAGAGAAATGCTTCAACATCAGCTAAATTAGTTCTAAGCCCACGGATATTTGTGAATGCGAGCCTCAAGGGAGGAGGCAAGTTGAATTTGTTTGTCCCTAATTCTGGTTTAAGCTTATTTTTAGATTGTACTGTCGTAATATTCTTTTTAAAGAGTTTCGGTTTAGGTAAGGGGAAGCTAAACAAGAGGTTATGCAGAGCTTCAGACATGCATCACAAGTGGACCAACAGCTGACCTTTCTCCAATTAGGATTGTGGCCTCAGGAAAGCCCACCGGGGATGAGTGCAGGGTCCCTTTCCATGCGCATCAAGGCACTACAAAAAAACCCGATATTATTCAACTGTTGATGGAGCAGCCGCTGTAAGCGCTACCTAAGAGTTAGGGCTCCTGTACTACCAGTCGGGATCCAGTCAAAAAGGCCAACCTTGACTTCATAGGTTAACTTCTTTACCTTAAGTTAACACAAGAAATCAGGAAATTAAATGTTTATAAATACCATGTCAGAACGTAGTCACAGCAGATATATATATACATATGTATATATATTTATATATGTGTAGCTTAATCGCCATATAGATTTTATTAATTACTAACTAGCTCTACCTACGTATTGAGCACTTTTGAAGTAAATACTTAAAGTTTATGCCCAAATTTATACTTTCGTATATTAATTTTATGTGAGTAAATGAAGTAGTTATATATATATATATATATATATATATATATATATATATATATATACTGTGAATGCTTCAATTTCAAACCCCCTTTTTTGTTTAGAGCAGTGTCGTAAATATATCTCACTCGCTGTTTGTTTGTTTGTAAATAAACAAAGCAACTCAAGCACTGTAATAGCGAGTGTCTATTTAATTGGACAGTTGATGATGTTTGCGAGTATCGATCTCATGGGCCAGAGGTTAAAACTGTCGACTATCAAATCGACGGTTGTAGGTTCGATCTCTGGCTAGGGAAAGATGCTGATCTAGTCGCACTAATGAGCTGTAATATAGCGAAACAATAGTATATATATATATATATATATGTATATATATATATATATATAGCCTAGTTATAATCTCTACAGATAGTAATCAGGTACTTACCCATGTAAATTGAAGGTTGTCGATATTCTAAGTTAAAGAGTGTCTGTGCAAGTAATTCGATTCGAACATGGCACGCCCAGTTTGTCATTCTGTGTCATTAACTATTAAGCCACTGTTACTTCACATCCTTTTATCAAGAGAAAATCTAATATGGAATATCTATATTCATATTATTTTCATCAACACATATATGTGTGTGTGTGTATGTGTGTGTATGTTTGTGTGTGTGTGTGTGTTGGACGTATGATTTTGTGCAGAATTGTCTGTCTTGTACTTCGTGTACACATTTACATTTCGAAGGGACCTGTATTTATTCGAAATTCTCTAGAAACCTCTCAGTGGTTACCTTCAATGCAAATCCGCAGAGTTTATCCGAATTTTGCATGTGATATTGGCCGGATTCCGATGGCGATTCCCCTGCAGACAATGCCAACACTTTACCATTTCATCCAACTATCCAAGCAAGATGCGTGATATCTGATGCTAATTCGCTTGACACTAAGATTGAAATTTCCGCTCGCTATTCCTGGCGCCATCTCGCAATGAGCCCTAGCGATTTAGAATTGCATGATCTTCTATATTATATAATGCTTCGTTCGTGTGGAAAAGAAAATAGAGAAGTGTGATTTGAATTTGATTGTTGCCAACAATTCTCGTATAATTATTGCATCACTGGTATTATTCCAATGTTCAAATGACGTCATTTCAATGCTGTTAAAGCATACTCCATGCGAATCAATAGATTACCATCCTTAAACTTTTTTGATCTTTAGAAAATATTTATTTAAGTTCTTTAAAAATTGTTTACTTTTTAAATGGACCGTAAATTTCAGAAATCTATTAAGTTTAGGAAATAATTACACTTTTAATCAAATCATTAATTTTAAAGACACAGCTTTTCGTCAATTTATTAATTTTTAAAATGCGCATCTAGTCAAATAATTAACTTAAATAAATAAATTTTGAGAAAATTTAAATTTTCTACAGTAGATTAAATGCATTTTACTTTAAGTATTCTATCAATTTGAATCACACGCAGCGATTGGACAAAACTATAACAAGTTAATCGGCATTAGCCAATAAACCCGAGTTTGAGAAAAAATCCACTGCATAAAAAATATATCACTGATTAAATAAAATACGTTCTTAATGAATTATTGATTTAGTATATTTTTCTGCCTACCCCAAATATAACTAAGCAAAATGTAAATATCGATAGGATTAAAAGTGTAATCGATGAAATCGATTGAACACAGAATTTAGAAAACACAACAGAATATTGTTACTTTTAATCACATAAAGTCCAACAAAAAACTGATTGTTTTTTATGTATTAGATAAATAATATAATATTCATTGCTGCTCTCTACGTCATAGAATAGAATAGAACACATTTGGAACAAACGCAGCGATTGGTCAAAATTTGTTCTATTCTATAACAATTTAATCGACAATAACGAATGAGAAAATGTGTAACAAAAAACATTGTATAAAAACAAAGTCTCGTTTTAAATAAAATCTGAATGGTGGAATTACTATATTTTTCTTATAGATAAAAGATTACCTGCTTCAAAGCATAACTTAGTAATATTAAAATATCGATAAAGTCGATTACAAATGGAACTAGGAAAGAAAACGAAACAGAAGTAAACATTGCGATTTTTTTCAGTCCGTTCATTATTTTCATCTCTTTATATTCATTATTCAATTGACAATCTGGAGAAACTGTTGTTTTTTTTTAAATAAAAGTCAGTTGTTGAACACGCGTTTGTTAAAATCAATTACCCTTATCATCAAGTATCTTTTACCTTAGCTAAGGGGTGGTTAATCGGTAAATAACAAAATATCACAATAGCAAAAAATATGCCATACAATTCTAGAACAGACTGGTTCCACTTTGCATATAAATTATATCCCATTCAGTGCTGCTCTCCGCGTTACAGAACAGAGAAGCAGCTACCAATAAAAATATAAATGTAAATATTTCATATTTATCAGGCAAAAAATAAAGGCGTCAGTCATAAAACGATAGTTTATGGCCCGTTTATAACTTCAGTGAATTTCTAGACACTATAAATAAAAGATGGCCAACTTCCTGTGCTTGCTATTTTTTGTCTCAACTTTCCGATCGTTGCGCTTGGCCTTTACGTCGGTAGTTTTGTTAGCAAAACGAAAACGCTTGAATACCCCATACACATACCACCAAAAATCCGAAAACCAAATTCTTCCAAAACTAATAAATTTATGAATCTTGTGTTTCCATCGTGTCATATACACGTACTGTCCTAACGTTGTTGTTGTTTTTAGTTTGTATTCGTGTTTTACAGTATATCGGCCAAATTAGTTTTCATGAAAAATATGTTCTAATATTTGGATTTTTAATACATACATTTACAATTACGACTGCAAAGTCGATTTTTTTTGTTGTTAGCGTTTCATTAATTAAAAAAAAAATAAACGTTGACTAGTTACATGCTAATGTTTAATAATTTTGTTTTAATAACATTTTCACCCCAAACAAGGCACATTGCCACTTTGATGAAGGGGGCTACAATTAGGGACACAAGCTATAGGGGTACTATGTGGGGATTTGGGTAGCAAGAAGCCAATTCATGTTACTCTTGAACTTCTGCATATCAGTACAGTTGGGGAAGCAGGAACACAGAAAAGAATTCAAAAGTCTGGCGGTTTTGGGGAAGAAACCACTGGAGTAGAAAGCTCTCTTACATCTAGGGATCTGTACTGTGAAGAGGTGGGATTTTACTGCCTGTTGGGTTTGTCGGAGGTATTTACGTAGAGGAGGTACAAGTGTTTGCAGTTCGTCGGAACATTCACCGTTAAAGTACTTGTAGAACAGGCAGAGGGATGCAACACCTTGTCGATGGGACAGAGGCTGAAGCTTGGATGATAATTCAGGACCTATCAGGTTGGCGACTCTCTTTTGAACCTTGTCTAGGAGTGAGATACTAGTAGAAGTGCACCAGCCCGAATATGACAACAATACTCCATACGTGGGCGAATGGTGGCCTTATAGAAGTACAGGATACTTTTGGGCGTTAGTAGCTTTCTAACACGGTAGAGAGAGCCCACTTTTTTCGCAGCGGTTCTGGCAATGCTTTAAATGTAATTGTTCCAACTCATGTTTCCTGTGAACGTTAGGCCGAGGAATTTAAAAGATGTGCTTTCAGATAAAGAGTCTTTGGCCATTGTTATTGGTGGTAGAGAAGGTTTCTTGTAGTTATTGAAGGAAACAAGCTTAGTCTTGGCAGCATTGTCCCTATTCCACTACAGGTTGGAGGTCATCCCTAGTGTTTCTGCCATTTCTTTAGATATGTGTTCATTTGTTTTTCTGTCGTGTCTGTTATAGAGCGTGGTGTCATCAGCATATATACCCATCTCACAGACAATTTTGTCAGGGAGGTCATTTATGAATATTAGGAATAATAGAGATCCAAGGATAGAGCCTTGAGGCACTCCCGCATTTATATCATATTGTTTAGATGTCTGACCATCGAGGACAACCTTGATTTTTCTCTTATCTAAGAAGGATTTAATTATGTTAAGTATTCTTCCAGTGATACCGTATGATCTGATTTTCCCGAGAAGACCTTCATGCCATACCTTGTCAAAAGCCAGGGATATATCTAGAGCTACCGCTCTACCCTCCCCTGCTTTATCAAGTGAATAGTATATACGCTCGGAGATTACAGTTAGGATGTCTGCTGTGGAACGGGCTTGCCTAAATCCATATTGTTGGTCGGTCAGAAGTTTAGCATCTGCAAGGTGATGGACTAGAGCTTGGTTAATTATGGACTCAAATATTTTGACAAAAAGTGGGAAGAGGCTAACGGAGCGGTAATTTACTAGGTCAGTTCTTTCGCCAGAATTCTTGAAAACTGGTAGCACAAAAGCAGTTTTCCAGTAGGCAGGAAAGTAAGATTCATTAAGGCATTTGTTGTAAAGTTTGGAGAGGATTGGGGCTACTTCGGCGGAGAACAGCCGGGATGAGATCAGGTCCACATGCTTTTTAAGTGTCAAGATTTTTTTTATGATAGCATGCACGTGAGAAGGGGTGATTTTTATATCGTCTAGTATGGCGTCTGTCCGCAAAGGAAAGTCCAGGAAAGTTATTTGATTTTGTCTGATTTTGTCCTGGTTTAAGCGTAATTTTAGATTGTACTGTCATTTTTTTAAGAGTTTCAGTTTAGGTAAGGGGTTCTGAACAAGTGGTTATGCAGAATACCAGGCATACAACACAAGTAGACCAGCAGCTGACATTCCATCTACTAGGACTGTGGCCTCAGGAAAGCCCACCGGAGATGAGTGTCGGGTCCCTTTCCATGCGCGACATGGCATTACAAATATCCCGATATTATTCAACTGTTGATGAAGAAGCCGCCCTAAGCACTACCAAAGAGTCAAGGCTCCTGTACTACCAGTCGCGAACAGGAACTGTCAATCCGACACCCTTAACCCATCAGACGATGGTCAACCCAATCTACTTGTACTGGCATTATGGCATTCAAGCACTCCCAAGTGCCCAGTTTAGAGGGGGATGAGATTTGTCGGGAGAGGGGGAAAACGGCATTCCTTGCCCTAGTCAGGAAACAAGATCGACCACTGAGTGTTTCTGTCGAATCCCTGTGCTTCGACCTCTACGCCTGGCTAATAGGCAAAGAAGGAGCATGGAAGCCGGGCGATAGACAGTGCCTATCTACTCCTTAAGCAGTTTAGGTTTGCAGACCGCTAATTTGTTTGAGTCACCAGCTCTAGGAAGGATGTCATCCAAGACTGGAGGGGCCTCCCTCCCTTAGGTTTAGCTTCAGAAATTTTCTTCTCCTAGACGGATGACCTGGGAACATCTACGGGTCCATCAGTACCGAGAGGGTTTTCCCCGCGTCTGGGTCCCAATCCAGGTAATTCTGCGACCCCGCGTGGGTAGTTAATGTTACTGGGTTAGTATGTAAATTTTATATGTCTACTGAAAAATCACACTCTTCAAAGTGATTAAGGGACAGTTCTATTACATTGTTACTGGAGGAGGGGTGGGTAAAAGTTCATGCAGTGGAAGCAGTTGCAACAGGTTAGTTGGAAAGAGTTAAGATATGGTTTAATATTTTTCCTTTAAATTTAGATTTTTTTTTCTTATTTATATGTTGGCTTAGGAATAGGATAACACGTTACAGAATGGCTTGATATTAAGAATTAGTTAAAAATGTGGTTGCCCAAGCTCTAAGTATTTTAGATGGCATGATGGTTAAGTGCTGTATCTATGCTGTCAGATACAAGTAACGTCATTTTTTATATGGAGTACAATACAGTACACGTATAAATTGGAAGTAAAATTATAAACTATTGCGTGTTCAGTATGTATAATAAAGTAAATATATATATATGGGCAGATCTCCAGTAGATGCGAATATATGGAGGTTGTAAGTTTTTAATTATGTTTCTACTTCTAATGAAGATATCTTCAGCTTTCGTTTAAAAATCGTGAAGTTGTATTTTGCACTACGGAGTATCGGTTCAGTTTTTGTATTTATCATTGCAAAATTAAGGAAGAGATAGCTATTGCTATTTAATGTAAATAGCTGTAAATCTAAGTACAGACTATAGCTAGTAAGTATCTACCTGGGTAAGAATAAAATAATGCATGCCTTGGCGGTAGAAATGTGTAGATGTTTAGTGATAATGACCTCCAATCGGTCAGCGTGCGAAGGTTAAGGGCTGAAAGATAAGGACCCCTCCCCCTCAACGGCGTGTGTAATGTATGAGTGTTAGTAGCAGCTTGGAGAGTAGAGTAGACTTAGTTTTTAGGAGAGGATTAACTTACAGAATAAAGTAGAATAAATTTTTAGGCAAGTAAAAGTAGTTAAAGAAGTTAAAGAAAATGTTTTTAATGCATTTAACATACAATTCAGACAAAGGCAGTCGTCTTAGAGGAAAAGTATATATTGGATATACGTAGATCGAAAAAGAGGGGGTTGTACCGTAATTAGAAACTATTAGTACATGGCGCGTCGGAATTCGTAGTTAAAGACAGTCAACAAGGTCAGGCTTAAAGCATTGTGTATCTATTCAGAAATAGTCTTAGTTACGTATCTAAGATCACTGTATTTTTCAGGTACAGATATAATTGAAATTAAGGCACACGATATTCCGTAGTTTGTTATAGATAGCAAGGAAACCACATTTTCAGTACAAGCGAGTTTATAGTAATTGTAGATTGTAAGTATATTACTTAAATAAAGTCGTATCTTCTTCTAATGAAGGAAAAATAAATCCAGGTTTCTTAAATAGTTCTATAAGTACAAACATCTTCAATTTAGTAAAGTTTTTCCTGATCTATTTCTTCTGATATTACTAAGTACACCTTTTTTCAAAAAAAAACATGTTATGAAGAAAAATCATTTTCATAGTAAAGATATTTATTGTTATGAACAATTTTTATAACAAATTTCTTAAATATTTGGAAATGTTTACTTTTTTTTACATTAAAGATAAAATATTGCAAAATTATTAAAATTAATATTTATACTTCAATATTGTTAAATAGTAGAATTCAGATGGTAAAAAGTAAAAGGGAAACATTTTTAGACAATTCAATTGTTATTTAATATCTAGCCATGTTGGCATTGACCATGACTAACATAATGTAAAAAAAAGACAGAAAAAAATCACTCACTTCGAATCAGAGAATAAATGTGTGCACTATACAAGTTTGTATAAAGGATCACCTTGATTGAATGTGATTTTCTAAAACTGATTTAATTCTAATAAAATAGGTCTTCATCTTTTAGTTCCTCTCTTTCTCTGATTCTTTGAATAGTCTTCCTACCTATTGTTACATCACAATACCTATTAAATTAAACCAGTTTTGTACTAAATCATGTTAACATCATCAGATTACAAAAGGTAAGTGACGTTGATTTTCGTCACTAATTAGATGGATGGTCATTAGATGTTGCTGTAAATATCCTAACTAAGTGTATAAATCATACTCCTTGCTGGAAGTAGTGTGACAGAAAGCAGACAAAAAAGGTGTCTTGTTGCAGATATGGTTTAGTCTACCAATCTCGTTTAAGGAATAAGAAAACCATTAAGAACTGATCCTCTCACTTTTTAGATTAAAGAAATTCACTCACTGCTGGATTTTTAAATTATAGAGGGATAAAATCACGTTTTTATATAAATTTAAAGAGAGTCTGCTATAAGAAAACATTTTGAGGTGGGGGGAAAATTCTTAGAAAAAAAAAGCATATCAAACTCGATCGGCGGAACAGTTATTTCTCTTTTAAATTATGACTTTAGATTGTAATTGGTATATATAAAAAGAGTTTTGTTTCAAGTAATTCTCATTTGTGGAGCACATTATCACTTATTACTTTCCTTCGAGCTAAAACATGGTCGTTTTGTATAACTATAATTTTAACGATACGCATAAGAAATTAATTTTTTTCAGTCCAGTTATTATTTTCATCTCTTTTAATATTTTTCATCATTGAACTGGCAATCATGAGAAACTAGCAAAAAAAAACTGTTTTTTTTTAAATAAAAATCGATTGTTGAACACACGTTTGTTAAGATCAATTTACTTTATAATCAAGTGATTTTCAGCTTTGCTAAGTGATGATTAGTTGATAAATAAAAAAATATCACAACAGCAAAAAAAGTGTCATAAGTTAGTTCAAACACTAATTATTTTGATTGTTTTTCTTTTTTAAAACAAGTACTATTGTTGAATCTCATCGGATATGAATTATTTCTGAATGTTTTTAAAAACATTTTGAAACGAACAAAAAGAAAAGTCAAATTAAAGTCAAAACTGCGTGAAAATTGACAACAACAACAAAAACAAAAGAAAACATTCCTGCAATCCTTCATTGCCATAATAAAGAGCTATAAATCTCTGGATGCCGTCCGTCCGCCAATCAAACCAAATCAAACGCGAAACAAGTTATACACAAAATTTAGAAGACATTTACATCCCTATAACTATTTGTCCGATGCCACTTAAACCTGGATATCACAGATATCATGACGATATCGCAGAACCAACGTTAAAAGGTTTAGAAACTGCTACAGCTATATCTTCACTACAGCAACGAGAACGACTTTAGAACAAATCCAATAAAACGAACGGAATAGTACGAAAGAAATGCGACTATAGATCGAATTAACTACTTACAACGTGTCAACGAATAATTGAACTGTTTTCTTTAGCGAAACGACGAGACATCGTATGTGATCAAAACGATCCTTCCATTGAACGTATCTACGTGTTCATTTATGTTACGTCATGTTACAGCTAGTAACGAGTAATAGTAACAAAGCCGTGACCGTATCTTCTCAAAATGGCCATTTCATTACCGGATGCAGTATATAAGCCAGTTTTCATTGAATCACCGAAGTTAAGAGATTTTGACTCTGATCAATACGAAATAGGAATTATCTTTTAATAATAGTGTAGTGTAATTAAGACGAAAGATGACAAGCGTTTTCAAGGCTTAATTCAACTGAATTTTACATTAATAATTACACAAAGTGAGAGGCCAAATGCATAAAAATAAGAATTTTAAAAATGACTTATTTAAATAGGAAATAATATGAGCAAGAATTATAACAGTTTTGTGTTAAACTACAGGGTGACCAAAAAGTTACTGAATGGTTTCGAACTGAAATAGATTCTTTGTTTTTTATATCTTTCTAAAATTTTAACACAATCTGACTAATTTTATCTGATGGATGGCCGGCATATAGATGTCTGTAATACTTTGGAAAGTATCAACATAACAAAATTATTCATGACGAAAACTTCGTTGACCTGATTGACCCCTCGATACACACGCAAAATGTACAAGGTTTACGGTCTCATTGTAAAAAACAATTTCAGTTGGAAACAGAAACTTTTGAAACGCATATGGTGGAATTTATGTGGCGAAAAATGGAAAAGTGGGAAGTCTTTTCTCGTATAATCAAAAGCATTCGTAACAATATTTGTAAAAAAAATATATATTCATATTGTTTAAAAAATGTTTATATTGTTTAAAATTATAAAATGTTCTATTTATATAGTTTGAAATTAAAATGTTCCGTATATATTGTTTAAAATAAATTAAAAATGTTTATTATTTTTAAAAAGAGTTTTATTTATATTGTTTATTTTGTGAAACAAAAGTAGCAAATATGCATTTTAGGTTGCAAAACAGCTTCTAATCCTTGCACGACGAAAAGGGGAACGTGTCAATTGCATTTAAAAAAATGTCGATCTACAAGACGGACAGCTCCATATAAAGCTCTCGACTCTCCCTGATACTTTGCGCAATGCCCTTCCTTATTTCAGCTTTCATAAAAGCTGTTATTGCTTTATAAGCCCTAATGAAACTGTTACATGTAACTCATTATGTAATAAACTACATAAATATGAAACGGTTCACTCCGTTCCTTTAATTTCCTGATTACTCTCGATACACAATATTAATATTCATTTTGATGGTAAAAAACTAAAAACTATGAAAACGGATAAAAACCTCGAATAAAGAAAGGATAACAAAATAAAAAACAGAATAAAAACAAATTAGAATTTTTTCTAAAAATGAAATGATAAAAACAGAAAAACAAAAAAATGAAATTGGCATTCTATTTTAAAACAAAATGAAGAATAGAATAAAGAATTTATAACTAGCTTGGGTGCCCGACGTGCCCGGGTGTTTAGAAGAAGCAAAATGTAATAAATAAATAAAAAGTTGTAGTAGGCAGGGAGGCTCGAACCCGTGATGCGAAGGCAGAATAGAAAGTCGCGGTGTGTGTAAGGGTGTTTGTTGAGCAAAAAAAAAAAAAAAAAGGAAAATTGCTAGCGTAAAAAGAAAAAAAATAGGAGTAGTAAGCAGGCTCGAATCCGTAACGCGCCAGAGGAAAAAGAGGTGAAAAATAAACACCGGTTGTGTTTATCGCGGTTGTGACGCCACGGGCGTTCGAAATAACACTTTTTATGCGACGTCGTTGACGCCAGGATTGAATGGCTTGCACAAAATGTCAGCGAAAAAAACGATCCTGATTGTAAAAAACGGACCAGTTGAGGGTAAAGGAATTAATGCTTTTGGCCAATTTTTCGATATTTGTTGTCCGAAAGGTCGAGCTTCAAAAGTGTACCGATCTCGTGAAGATCCGTGGCCTCTGTCTTCATAAAAACAGCTACACGTTCGCAATCAATTTAAATCTTAATCACATGTTGATATATGTAAGAAACTATTTTACGTTTATGTAAACGCTGTAACTTATTTTTAGCCTTTTCATCTTCTAAGGGTTAGACGCTATTTTGCAACCTAAACTGCATACCTGCCTAAGAAGTTCTGCTTATTTCAAACTGTTAATTTCTGAAATACCGATATTATTGTTTACGTATTGTTTGCATAATAACATAGCGGTGATTAGGGTAATTTGGTTCCTTTTATGTGATATAGAGATCGAGAGTATTTTGCCACTCAATGTCCAATCTTGCCAGATTTTTTTTATTTGTAACACAAACCAATTTTTCAAAAATATTCTCGGTTTTATTTACTTATATTCGTTTTGTTCATGTGAGGAGTGTAGAAAAATAAAATGTACAAATATTTTTTTAATAAATAAAATAAAACGATTGTAAATTGTCGATAAAAAAATAGCTTTTATGGCTTTGTTTTTATTTATTTACGAATGCGTAGAATTTTTGAAACTGGAAGTTGTAAACCGGAACCAGTAAAGTGGAACCGGATAGACGGTTTCAACGCCCAAGCAAGATGATTTTAGTTTTATATTATTATAGATAGAAAAATATTAATTATTTAGTACTCCCACGGGCATCACCGGGTATCCCTGATTGTTTAACTTAAATGTCAAAATAAGATGCAATCCGGTCATAAACGAAAGTATTGATTGTATCAGTGCTGTTAATTAAAATGTTGAACTTTAAATATTTACCATTTGTATTAGTTGTAAGAAAATACAGCACGTTTGAATATTTCCCATAGCAATCAATTACGTCGTAAAAGGTCAATCTCTAATCGATATCGTATTAATCACGCTATTATTTGTTACATTATTTTTTTTTTATTTCTTCTCACTCATGTTAAACTAGCAGAGATACACGACGTTGGCCAAGATTATGAAAAACCATAAAACAGCTTTAAAATATATATTTCTTTAACCTCTCTCTCTCTCTCTATCTATCTCTCTTTCCTTCTTTCTCTCTCTCCCTATCTCTCTCTCCGTCTATCTATTATTTCTCTCTTTCTTTCTTTCTCTCTCTCCCTATCTCTCTCTCCGTCTATCTGTTATTTCTCTCTTTCTAAGTCTGTATTTCCATCTCTCTGTCTTGTTCTCTCTCTCTCTTTCTCTCTCTCTCTCTCTCTCTCTCTCTCTCTGTTGATGTTTACATCTCACATCGTTAATATCACTCACGTTTTATTTTTTCCCCTAGCTCGAGGCTTAGATAACTAATACGTTTCATCAAATTGATATATATATATATATATATATATATGCGTGTGTGTGTGCACACGCGCGTGTGTGCGTGCGTGTGTGCGTGTGTGTGTAAACAGCGTTTTTTTTTTTAATTAAATTTATCTATATGTATAAGAAGGTCATAAAGATGCGGTGGGGAGGGGTGACGGATTGTTATAAAGGAAACAAAAAATATTTAAAAGCAGGTCTTACGTGTTTCACGATATTTCACAATATTAAGGGAATATAACACCTTTGTCAAGTGTTTCTTTTTCTTGGCCTTATACTTTTCACTGTTACGTATTTTATTAACAATTAAATGCAGCAAGTTCGTTTCATAAATATCTTCAATTTAGATTAATTTATTAGAGGGAGATGTTAAGGTCATTTGGAGGAGGAGCCAGAACGTCGATTATGTGTAAACATTTGAAAAATCGATTTTTGGAAATTGAAAACTATAATTGTCAAAACCTTAAAAATTGTTTTCTGTTGGAAAATATGTATTTTTTGTTTTAATTGTGATTAATTTTATGCTTGTATATATCGATGACAGCTATGGTTTTAAAATGGTTTTAAAATTTTAAGGGTTAAATGGGCTTCCCTTTGGTTAGTCGTGCCTTGCAGTTACTATTATTTGTTGGTGTCATGATCAACAGTAATACATCGTTTTTCTCTTTCTTTCTTTCTTTCTTTTTTTTCTTTCTGACTCTCTGCTCTCTTTGTGTGTGTATGTCTCTCTCTCTCTATCCATCTATCTATCTATATATCTATATATCTATATATCTATCTTTCTTAGCTGTTTCCCTGATTTTCTTTATTTCTTTCCCTTATTATTATTACTGTAACCTGTCCAAGTGCCGATATCATACTAACAAACGTTATATACAGTATTAAATTTTGTAGCTATATAATACGAAAGTCACTATTATTCGCCGATATCCGTGCAGCGACGAACCGAATTTTATGCCCATCTGCCTTTCTATTCGTTCTTTTTCTCTCTAGCATATCTTCTTTTTCATCTTCTCTTTTTCTACTTTTCTCTAGTCTACCTCTCTTTTTTACTTTGAAATCCTCGCTTACTACTAACAAATTCATAGTCTTATATCCATTAATATGTTTGTAGCTATATAATGCGACACAATATTATTCTTTGGTGTTCTTACATGCGTTAAAGACCTTCTCTCTCTCTCTCTCTCTCTCTCTCTATATATATATATATATATATATATATATATATATATAAGCAGGGAACCGGACGTTGCTTGAGATTAAATGAGGATGAACGAATGTTTAACCCTCCCATATGTTGTGGCCATCGAAATCGGTGAAATTGCCTATTTTTTTAATCAAATCAATTAATTGCCTGCTCTAGTTGGAGACCCGGGCGGAAGCTGCACATGCCTCCCCGCAATGACAGTCCACAATACATTGTAATGTTATATTTTCGTGTGTATATAAACGGCACGTATGTTATATAGTCGTAGAAAAAAGATAGGTGTTTATATACGTAGTTTTATGAAATGTGTATACATGTGATCATCTATTCATTTGAAATCGATATAGATTACAAATGTTGGGATGTAAAACCATCAAATGGGTTCATACTTTTTCCAACGGTTTCCATGTTGGCCGGTTCGACTGTTTCAATCATTGGACTGAAATAAAGACGTTTAACTTCTTTGAGAGAGAAACTAACCCGAAACGTTGATAATATCTACATACAGGTCTTTATTCCGGAATCATCCCTTCACATAGAAGTTACAACTACCGTTCTAAATCACATCTCTAAGTCTACTGCCTCAACCTGCTTCCTCGGTCGTTTTGGAAACCCCATCTTCTCTCGTTGGCTCAAAAGACTAGACTCAATTAAAACTCTAACTGACTAGGTATCCTCCTAAGACACACGTCAGATTAAAATTACCTCTGCGTCATATCGTTCGAGCTTAAACTATTGTTGTTATGCCAAAAGCTATTTGTGTATAATGATTTATGTAAACATTGGCTTTTCTGGTTTATTACAATATAAACATTTATCTCAACAACAATTTTTATCTCAACAAACTAATTTGTCCTAACTTGCATGGTTATCAGGCATCATCCGGGTTGATTCAGGCAACACCCATTCCTGTCATTTTTCAAAAATGTATTTATCAAAATATCTGTACATTTTTCCACACGAACCCCTTTCTCATTTTCTTTCTAGAACATATTAGATTTTTTCACACTCCGTTAGAATGAGAAAAGTCACGCCATATTTGTTTTATTGTTTTACAATCAGTTCCTTATAATTGACAGATTTCATGCTATTTCTTCTCTTGAGAGTAGGTTGCTTCTCTTACGAATGAGGTCAGCCGCTTTTTGTTAATCCATCCTTCTCTTCCATAATAGACAGAAGCATCTTTTGCTTCTCACTTCAAACTCGATGACTTCTCGTCATATCGACTTTTTGAACTTCTCTTGCTCGGGTGTTAACAACTCCTAGGTCCCTTATTGTCTAGCCATTAATCCTATCAATTACTACAAACTCTCCTACATTTATGTTTTCAGAATCAAAAGAGAAAACTTCAGCCTAAAAGATTTCCACTGGTCACGTCTCTAATTTACTCCAGGTACCTGCTATCGTAACGATTCTATTTACAAATTCACTCGAATTTCCAAACTCATAATACGTCTGTACTCCCAACAAAGATCTCTGGCAAACATTACACTCCCTAACCAAAGCCCTTACTCCCTGTACGCTTAACGCGCAAAGCGCTTTTTAAACTCTTCACTAACTATTGTTTCGCAGTAGCATGTGCGATTATTCCAATGTCTTCGCTGGAATGCTTCAGAATACAAAATAAGGATCATCCCACTATCATACGCTTAGGACCATATTTCACATTGTGTTTGTTACGTCTTGACGGCCTTCTTATTTTATCCTCCTTCTTTCTTCTTTTCTGCCTTGAGTGATCAATAAATGGAATCGAATCTATAATGGCAAACCCTTTTGCTATTATCACCATCCGCCATTTAAATTGTGTTGAGAAGGGCTATCTCTGACTCTCTCCAAAATCGGAAGCTGCAACTGGCCCTTTAATCCTACATTCGGTGACGTCTGTGTCGAAGGATATCTTATCCGACAACATTGAGCATTTACAACCAGCCAAAGCTCTCAAACGATTCATCCGCAACTTTACGATATATGAAGTAGCACCATGCTCCCTTCTAATCGCAGCTACAATCAGCATTTAGGCTACGTAGCCTTTTGGCCAAGATCAAAGTGTAGTATCTATCTTCAGACACGGCACTTCCATTGCTCGTTCTCTTTCAGTGGAGGAGACATCCTTCACGACTAAGACAATTTTTATTTGTGTACCTTTTCTCCGCGTAAAAAAAAACGACCCTGGTGTCTAGTTCTGTCCCGTGGGGAGGCATTGTAAATAGGTACAATCAGCAGTTAGCTTATAGCATCGCGAAAAAAAAACCCGGATTTCCATTTATGAAACGCCCAATTTTTGCTTCACGTTGATCCTACTCGGGATCAAGGAAAATCCTGGAACCACAACATAAAATAACTTATCGACACGTAACGTTTTTCTTCTTAGCTTTTACATTACTGGCTATTAGTCTTTTTGTTGTTTTTGTTTTTTTTTTTTGGAAAAATTCTATTCTGTCCTGTTTTTTTCTTAATATTATACTAATACGGCGTTGCATCTGTAAGAAAACAAAAAAATACAATGCCCATTATTCACAAAGTGCACCGCCATTTCATACAAAATATAAAACATTTCACAGACCGTTACTGTCAAAAAACACACAAAACTTTACAGGATACAACAGAGTCCATCAGCAAAACAGTTCCTGTTTTTTTTTTGTCTGTGCGTGCGTGCGTGCGTGCGTGCGTGCGTGCGTGCGTGCGTGCGTGCGTGTGTGTGTGTGTGTGTGTGTGTGTGTGTGTGTGTGTGTGTGTGTGTGTGTTATGTCACCATAACATTAAAAAATATCCACAGTCTCTAATTGCAAAAATAACAAAATTCCAGTTTTATTCACAACTGAGACTTTTACAATTCCTCTTTCCCGGACATCTCCATCAGACAGTCCACCCAACATTAACGCATCAAACACAAAAATCAATCATTTCCATTTTATAAACCTTTCAACAATAGTGACTTTTGACAGATAGTCAAAACATTATGCGAAAAGTTCAACAAATTTGACCCATCAACATTGAAACAACCATTTTATAACGTATAACGTTTTCTTTGCTTCTTTCTCTTCACTGCGCGTGTGCGTGTTTGTTCTCTCCATCCTTTGTCTATGAGTGATCTATATGTGTACAAACTTTATCATTCTTATCGATTTCTTGTTTTGTTCTAGTAAGATTGAGACGTTTTAAAAATTGCGATTGAAAACGACTTGTTAATTACCTAAATACGTTTTTTTTTATGCGTTTGTCTGTATTTCGTTTTTGGTTTTTCTTTAACATTTCGTGTTTTTTTTTTTCTTTTCTTAGATTACAGTTTAACATAAATATTGCTTTTCTTCGCTTATCGATTTTATATTTTTGTTTTCTTTCTGTCTATGTATGTATATTTTCGGCTTTTTTATCTTGTAAATCTAATATATATATATATATATATATATATATATATAAGAGCAAATAGTTAATAAAACATGTTAAATACACTTTGAAAAAGAGTTAAAACTATTTAATTTGAAAAGGAAACACTTAATAGGTGGATAGTCCTTAATCCGCAGAGTTTCGAGGAAATACTTTCCTTCTCATCAGAGGGTAGGATTTAGCAAAATGCGGGATCGAATTTTGCTTGCAAAAGTATTTGATGAAACTGCAAGTAAGTCAAAGATCTTACTTGATAACAAAAGTGAAGCAGAGGGAATAGGGTGAAGAAAAAGATGATTTCACGTGAATGGATAGTTTGGTAAAAGGTAAAGTATCCAATGAAGGTAAAATCCAAAAATGCAAATCCAAGAAAGTTAGTTAAATTTCCATTCGCACAAGTAAAATCCAAGGGAATCGCGTAATTGGAAGATGGTCCAAAATAATCCAAAAGGCCGAAATCCTTAGAATAATTCACAAATAGGTACAAGAAAAAGGGGAAATAATTCCAATAATATTATTAAAAGAAAAATAAGATATGCGTTAGACTTAGCTGCCGAGACAAGCCGTAATTAAATGAGTGAAGAAGAAGAGAGGAAAAATGAGTGAAGAAGAAGGGGGAAAAAAGAAGGGGGAAGATTGAATGGTGATAGAATTAAATATAAAATAGAAAAGCAAATGTCAAAATAACCCAGACAAGATAACGTTAAAAGATACCAAAAATATAGGGAAAAAAAGAGGTCAACTGAAATGTACAAGATATTACATAAGAAAATATCAGCAGAGATTATTAAAAGACACACGCACACACAAAAAAATGTTTTCTGTTATTTATTCTATTACTATTTAATCTATTATTAGTTTTTTACTTTTAATAATATTATTTATTTTATATATATATATACATACATATATATATATATATATATATATATATATATATATATATATATATATATGGTGGTCAAGGTCTTTTAATCAAAGGCTAAGGGTGATGTTACCATGACAAAAACCCTCCAGAGGTGCTTATACCCTGTAATGACCCACCTACGTGTGGAATATACTCTAGTGCCCAGCAACCTAAGTCCCAGTTATGGATCAAATGGCATGATGGGTGGAGAGGGCTCCGGAATCCGTATTGAAGGCAACCTCTCTAGGAGAAGGAAAACCTTGATATAAAATCTGTGGCAACTGCTGCAGCCAATGATGTTGGCTTGCTCTTCTTTTTGGTTCAATGTGGCAGTTGTTCAGAGAATGGGATTGACTCGGTGCAAAGTCTTTCCTCACTATAAAAAGCTTCAAGCACAGGCATTACTTGATATATAATGGAATGCACATTTTACCATCAGTGTGTATCTCGATAACAAAAAGGCTCGCTGAAGCCTAAAACGGCAAACGGATACTCAATGAGGACTGATGCCGATATGAGCGGCACTGGTAATAAAGGCTCTGGAACATCCAAGGCCTGGTGGGTGTTCAGGGCATCACAGCCTGGACCCAGTCATCAGTAGATGTGCAGGACTGTAGAAGGTTCATAGAATATATATATATATATATATATATATATATATATATATATATATATATTACATATATATATATATATATATATATATATATATATACACTTGTGCCCGATATTATTCATACCCCCCTTGAAAATTGAGTTTATTAGGTGTAACTTTGTAAGAATTTATTGTTTACGTCCATATTGATACATATTCTTAATAAACCTCTTCTGATCATTTTCGTCATTTTAAAATCTCGGGATACTTTTAATAAAAGAAATATACAGCTATTTATAAAATCTGCAATGTTCAAAAATAATTATACCCCCTTATTTTTTCAGTATTAATCGAGTTTCTGACTGTTTGTTTCCTGTTTGATTCTTATTTTGAATGCTTTTATACAACCTTTGATTAATTTCATTTCGTTTTTTTGCATTTTTCAGAAATTAAAATTATATCAACTGAAAACCAATAAAAGAATAAAAATTATTAGAATGGGGAAGAAAAAAGAGCTTAGTAATGATCTTAGGACTAAAATTGTGAATTCACATAAGGATGGTTTAGGTTACAAGTCAATTTCCAAGAAATTTGAGGTCCCTACAGCAACAGTACAGAGCATCATCAAAAAATTCCAGAGCCACCACACAACAAACAACTTGATTGGTAGAGGAAGGAAAAGGAAACTGTCTGCTAGAGCCACCAGGAATATTGTAAGAAGTGTTAATGCAAATTCAACCACCACTACTAAGGACATTTTAGAAAATCTGGAGTCTTCTGGCATAAAAATATCAAGGCAAACATTGCAAAGGACTCTGCATGAAAATGGTCTGAAAGGAAGAAGACCAAGAAGGACTCCATCGCACACCGGAAAACACCTTGCAGCACGTCTAAAGTTTGCTAGGACCCATGTGAACTCTCCAGAGTCCGTTTTTTCAAGTATTTTGTGGACTGACGAAACAAAAATTGAATTGTTTGGCCATATGGATGCTTCTTACGTTTGGAGGAAGAAAGGAGAAGCTTACAACCCAAAGAACACCATACCCACGGTGAAATATAGTGGTGGTAGCCTAATGTTTTGGGGCTCCTTTTCGGCTAGTGGTCCAGGTAGTTTGGTCAAGATAGATGAGACCATGAAGAAGGAGCAATATTTGGAGATACTCCAGAAAAACATTAAACAGGATGTGGAGAAGCTCCATTTAGGACCAAACTGGGTCCTTCAACAGGATAATGATCCAAAACATACTGCCAAAATAGTCAAGAAATGGTTTGAGGATAATCAAATTAATGTTTTGGAATGGCCTAGCCAGAGTCCCGACCTGAACCCTATCGAAAACCTCTGGCACATATTGAAAACTGAGGTTAAAAAGCGGAAACCTAGAAATTTGAGGGATTTGGAGAACTACTGCATTGAAGAATGGTCAAAAATCAGTGTTGATGCTTGTAAAAACCTTGTTGATAAATATCCAAAACGGTTAGAGGCAGTTATTAAGAATAAAGGGCATGCTATTGACTATTAGTAAGAGAGGTATGAATAATTTTGAACTAGTGCCATTATTGTTTTTCTTTGTATAATGTTTCAAACTTGCATAATTTATTTATTTGTTGAGTTTAAATTAAATGCTTATGCTTGATTTATTGTTTGAAATCCCTTTAATATTGTCTACCTTCTGGTTTGAGCAATATTCTTATAGAAATCTCAAAGATCCGAGGGGTATGAATAATATCGGGCACAAGTGTATATGGCTCGTGTTTTTTATGAAGAAAAAAAGAGAACAAAATAGACACATATATACTAGGAAAAAAGAAAAAAGTTATGCTAAAAACTATGAATATATATATATATATATATATATATATATATATATATATATATATATATATATATATTCACAGTTTTTAACGCGTAACTTGCACGGTAATTAAACATTTCGAATGCACTTGTGATGTTAGGCTATATAAGATGTTAACTTCAAAATCGCCTATTCCTTCTTTCATCTTTTTTCGCTTATCGATTATTGACATGAAATTTTGGTAAGAACACTGCCAGGCACATAAAATAGGTTTGCATGATTTTTTTTTAATTTGCCCAGCCATTTATGAGTTCATAGGGAACGAACTTTACACACTTTACACACATACACGCCCACACACACACAATCACGAAGTTATTTCTATTTAATAGTTGATATATATATATATATATATATACATATATGTTTTTCTCTCTTAGCCTTCCATTTTATCTCTCTTTATTTCTTTCTCTCTATCAATCTTGTATTTTGTTCTTGCTTTTTCTTCAAACTAAATTCTCCAGCTATATAAGGCTCCACACTCAGTATTATTCGCCGATGTTCTTATATGCGGTAACGAACCCCCTCCCCACCTCTGTCTCTCTCTCTTTCTCTCTCTCTCTCTCTCTCTCTCTCTCTCTCTCTCTCTCTCTCTATCTCCCTATATCTTCTCTATCTATATAAATAAAATGAACTCATTTTTTCCCGTCGGATTTTGATCTTAATAGGATTAAAAATCAAGATATTTCATGCAAATATAATATGCACAAACGGCAGAACAATATCTGAGGTGTGTTATAGGCTTATTATTTCTCAAATTCCTCGATAATCTTAGATTTCTATACTTTTTCTGCTGAGACGTCACGGCCAAAATCGGTTAAGATCAATGGAAGTGGTAAAATATTTTCTCTCTAATAAATTCCTCCTCCCCCTGCCACCACTTAACACCGTTTGGGGATCGTTCACAAGGAACAGTTGAGAAGAGAACACCGGTTTGGCTTCGTAGTTCTTTCATGTGAAGTTATTTAAAATCACTAAACTAAGCTGCAGTGCTCTGTGGCGTAGTGGTTAGCGTGCTGGACAATTCACATTATATTTTCACGTTCGCGCCGACCTACCGTAGTCGTTTTTTTTTTTGTTTTTTTTCCTAAACAACTGGAATGGACTTTTCTTGGTGGCCGAACTGTTAACGTTGCAGATGTTTTTTTTGTTTTTTTGTTTTTTTTCACACTTTATTTTCCTACTTTTACTCATGACTCCGGGTTTGATCCTTCCTACTTACCTACCATAACATTTTTTAAACCCCCCCCCGTCCCGGAAACAAACACTCGGGCAACGCCGGGTACCCCCGCTAGTATATCTCTATATAAATAAAATGAACTCATTTTTTCCCGTCGGATTTTGATCTTAATAGGATTAAAAATCAAGATATTTCATGCAAATATAATATGCACAAACGGCAGAACAATATCTGAGGTGTGTTATAGGCTTATTATTTCTCAAATTCCTCGATAATCTTAGATTTCTATACTTTTTCTGCTGAGACGTCACGGCCAAAATCGGTTAAGATCAATGGAAGTGGTAAAATATTTTCTCTCTATCTCTATATAAATAAAATGAACTCATTTTTTCCCGTCGGATTTTGATCTTAATAGGATTAAAAATCAAGATATTTCATGCAAATATAATATGCACAAACGGCAGAACAATATCTGAGGTGTGTTATAGGCTTATTATTTCTCAAATTCCTCGATAATCTTAGATTTCTATACTTTTTCTGCTGAGACGTCACGGCCAAAATCGGTTAAGATCAATGGAAGTGGTAAAATATTTTCTCTCTAATAAATTCCTCCTCCCCCTGCCACCACTTAACACCGTTTGGGGATCGTTCACAAGGAACAGTTGAGAAGAGAACACCGGTTTGGCTTCGTAGTTCTTTCATGTGAAGTTATTTAAAATCACTAAACTAAGCTGCAGTGCTCTGTGGCGTAGTGGTTAGCGTGCTGGACAATTCACATTATATTTTCACGTTCGCGCCGACCTACCGTAGTCGTTTTTTTTTTTTGTTTTTTTTCCTAAACAACTGGAATGGACTTTTCTTGGTGGCCGAACTGTTAACGTTGCAGATGTTTTTTTTGTTTTTTTGTTTTTTTTCACACTTTATTTTCCTACTTTTACTCATGACTCCGGGTTTGATCCTTCCTACTTACCTACCATAACATTTTTTAAACCCCCCCCCCCCCGTCCCGGAAACAAACACTCGGGCAACGCCGGGTACCCCCGCTAGTATATCTCTATATAAATAAAATGAACTCATTTTTTCCCGTCGGATTTTGATCTTAATAGGATTAAAAATCAAGATATTTCATGCAAATATAATATGCACAAACGGCAGAACAATATCTGAGGTGTGTTATAGGCTTATTATTTCTCAAATTCCTCGATAATCTTAGATTTCTATACTTTTTCTGCTGAGACGTCACGGCCAAAATCGGTTAAGATCAATGGAAGTGGTAAAATATTTTCTCTCTAATAAATTCCTCCTCCCCCTGCCACCACTTAACACCGTTTGGGGATCGTTCACAAGGAACAGTTGAGAAGAGAACACCGGTTTGGCTTCGTAGTTCTTTCATGTGAAGTTATTTAAAATCACTAAACTAAGCTGCAGTGCTCTGTGGCGTAGTGGTTAGCGTGCTGGACAATTCACATTATATTTTCACGTTCGCGCCGACCTACCGTAGTCGTTTTTTTTTTTTGTTTTTTTTCCTAAACAACTGGAATGGACTTTTCTTGGTGGCCGAACTGTTAACGTTGCAGATGTTTTTTTTGTTTTTTTGTTTTTTTTCACACTTTATTTTCCTACTTTTACTCATGACTCCGGGTTTGATCCTTCCTACTTACCTACCATAACATTTTTTAAACCCCCCCCCGTCCCGGAAACAAACACTCGGGCAACGCCGGGTACCCCCGCTAGTATATATCTCTATATAAATAAAATGAACTCATTTTTTCCCGTCGGATTTTGATCTTAATAGGATTAAAAATCAAGATATTTCATGCAAATATAATATGCACAAACGGCAGAACAATATCTGAGGTGTGTTATAGGCTTATTATTTCTCAAATTCCTCGATAATCTTAGATTTCTATACTTTTTCTGCTGAGACGTCACGGCCAAAATCGGTTAAGATCAATGGAAGTGGTAAAATATTTTCTCTCTAATAAATTCCTCCTCCCCCTGCCACCACTTAACACCGTTTGGGGATCGTTCACAAGGAACAGTTGAGAAGAGAACACCGGTTTGGCTTCGTAGTTCTTTCATGTGAAGTTATTTAAAATCACTAAACTAAGCTGCAGTGCTCTGTGGCGTAGTGGTTAGCGTGCTGGACAATTCACATTATATTTTCACGTTCGCGCCGACCTACCGTAGTCGTTTTTTTTTTTGTTTTTTTTCCTAAACAACTGGAATGGACTTTTCTTGGTGGCCGAACTGTTAACGTTGCAGATGTTTTTTTTGTTTTTTTGTTTTTTTCACACTTTATTTTCCTACTTTTACTCATGACTCCGGGTTTGATCCTTCCTACTTACCTACCATAACATTTTTTAAACCCCCCCCCCGTCCCGGAAACAAACACTCGGGCAACGCCGGGTACCCCCGCTAGTATATATCTCTATATAAATAAAATGAACTCATTTTTTCCCGTCGGATTTTGATCTTAATAGGATTAAAAATCAAGATATTTCATGCAAATATAATATGCACAAACGGCAGAACAATATCTGAGGTGTGTTATAGGCTTATTATTTCTCAAATTCCTCGATAATCTTAGATTTCTATACTTTTTCTGCTGAGACGTCACGGCCAAAATCGGTTAAGATCAATGGAAGTGGTAAAATATTTTCTCTCTAATAAATTCCTCCTCCCCCTGCCACCACTTAACACCGTTTGGGGATCGTTCACAAGGAACAGTTGAGAAGAGAACACCGGTTTGGCTTCGTAGTTCTTTCATGTGAAGTTATTTAAAATCACTAAACTAAGCTGCAGTGCTCTGTGGCGTAGTGGTTAGCGTGCTGGACAATTCACATTATATTTTCACGTTCGCGCCGACCTACCGTAGTCGTTTTTTTTTTTGTTTTTTTTCCTAAACAACTGGAATGGACTTTTCTTGGTGGCCGAACTGTTAACGTTGCAGATGTTTTTTTTGTTTTTTTGTTTTTTTTCACACTTTATTTTCCTACTTTTACTCATGACTCCGGGTTTGATCCTTCCTACTTACCTACCATAACATTTTTTAAACCCCCCCCCCGTCCCGGAAACAAACACTCGGGCAACGCCGGGTACCCCCGCTAGTATATATCTCTATATAAATAAAATGAACTCATTTTTTCCCGTCGGATTTTGATCTTAATAGGATTAAAAATCAAGATATTTCATGCAAATATAATATGCACAAACGGCAGAACAATATCTGAGGTGTGTTATAGGCTTATTATTTCTCAAATTCCTCGATAATCTTAGATTTCTATACTTTTTCTGCTGAGACGTCACGGCCAAAATCGGTTAAGATCAATGGAAGTGGTAAAATATTTTCTCTCTAATAAATTCCTCCTCCCCCTGCCACCACTTAACACCGTTTGGGGATCGTTCACAAGGAACAGTTGAGAAGAGAACACCGGTTTGGCTTCGTAGTTCTTTCATGTGAAGTTATTTAAAATCACTAAACTAAGCTGCAGTGCTCTGTGGCGTAGTGGTTAGCGTGCTGGACAATTCACATTATATTTTCACGTTCGCGCCGACCTACCGTAGTCGTTTTTTTTTTTGTTTTTTTTCCTAAACAACTGGAATGGACTTTTCTTGGTGGCCGAACTGTTAACGTTGCAGATGTTTTTTTTGTTTTTTTGTTTTTTTTCACACTTTATTTTCCTACTTTTACTCATGACTCCGGGTTTGATCCTTCCTACTTACCTACCATAACATTTTTTAACCCCCCCCCCCGTCCCGGAAACAAACACTCGGGCAACGCCGGGTACCCCCGCTAGTATATATCTCTATATAAATAAAATGAACTCATTTTTTCCCGTCGGATTTTGATCTTAATAGGATTAAAAATCAAGATATTTCATGCAAATATAATATGCACAAACGGCAGAACAATATCTGAGGTGTGTTATAGGCTTATTATTTCTCAAATTCCTCGATAATCTTAGATTTCTATACTTTTTCTGCTGAGACGTCACGGCCAAAATCGGTTAAGATCAATGGAAGTGGTAAAATATTTTCTCTCTAATAAATTCCTCCTCCCCCTGCCACCACTTAACACCGTTTGGGGATCGTTCACAAGGAACAGTTGAGAAGAGAACACCGGTTTGGCTTCGTAGTTCTTTCATGTGAAGTTATTTAAAATCACTAAACTAAGCTGCAGTGCTCTGTGGCGTAGTGGTTAGCGTGCTGGACAATTCACATTATATTTTCACGTTCGCGCCGACCTACCGTAGTCGTTTTTTTTTTTGTTTTTTTTCCTAAACAACTGGAATGGACTTTTCTTGGTGGCCGAACTGTTAACGTTGCAGATGTTTTTTTTGTTTTTTTGTTTTTTTTCACACTTTATTTTCCTACTTTTACTCATGACTCCGGGTTTGATCCTTCCTACTTACCTACCATAACATTTTTTAAACCCCCCCCGTCCCGGAAACAAACACTCGGGCAACGCCGGGTACCCCCGCTAGTATATATATATACTCCTATACATTTCGGTTATTCTGTGTACTGATATACATATTAAAAACACTGTTTTCTATTTATTTAAAAAGTTCAAATATTCGTGGTAGCAATAATAACAGATCAATATAAACTGTGTTTTTTGTTTGTTTGTTTCTTTCTTTAGTTTGTTTGTTTTTTTTTGCGTTATTGTTGTTGTGCTTTGTTTTGTTTCTTTGTTTTTTGTTTTTGTTTTTTTTTTTGTGGTATTTGTTTGTTTATTTGTTTTATCTCTGTTTTCTGTTTTTCAAGACAAAGAATCTTTAAGAGTTCTTTTACAAACGTATATTGTTGATATCTTCTTCTACATATTCAGGCCCTGGAGTAGGAAATCATCTACTAAGCCCTCAGTTGCTCAGACGTGACGAAATCGTGAGTATAAACACCACCTGTGATCTATTACGGACTGAACAGAAGAGGCCGTCAGCACGACTCACTCGATCACGTAAGTCAGGATTTTGTAAGTGTGAATGGGTGAGTGGAAAGGAGTGAATGCATGTCTCACAAGTTATACGCGAATGTGCGATACTTACGAGGTAAATAATTCATCTTGCGAAATTATAGGCATCTATACTAATATGTTATAGATTGGTTGTGGAATTACATTTATCTGCAAAAGATCTCGCTAATTTGCATATTATTTTAAACAGTCATTTTAATTAATTCCCTAATAGTTTTTTCGGGTTTACTTATGGGATGATCGTCTTTAGTTAATTACTAGACTACCCGTGACCTTTTTGGACAGTGTGTTATGTTAGCTATAGAATTAATGTATAAGCGTGAGACTTGTGACGTAAAGAAAATAGTTTTTTTGTGACATAACAGAAACATTTCTATGAAAGTATATTAAAATAAAAAAAAGAATATAGATAGATTTCTATGAGTCATTCTGTTTATAATTGTTTTTTTTTTAATTACAGCCATTGAATTATAAGTGGTTTACCATACTTATAGGTAAATGTGTATTGAACAGATACCATAATACTTCAAGTTAAATTTAAATTTTGATATATCCTTTAATTTTAAGGCGAAAAAAAACAATTGGAACGCTGAAAACGTACATAGTAAAACAATATGTTTTATTGTCGCGTTGATTTGTAACGCAAATTTAAAAAAAAAAAACATATTTTCGGGGTTTTTTATTTATGTTGATAGTATAGAAGAAAATGTATTAATGTTTTTTTAAGAAAGGTGTATTAAAAAATGGAGAATTATTTTTTTTTAAATGAAGGCGGTGGGTAAATCGCCGTTGTAAAATTCTCTTATGGTTGTCAACGGGTTAAAGTAGATTTATTTGTAAGAAAATTGCGTTAAAATAACTTAAACGTCAAACGGAAATGAATAGTGTAAAAAAATGCAGAAAGTATTAACAATTGTTTATTTGGATAATTTTAAAGCGAAAAAAAAACAATTGGGACGCCGAAAACGTATACAGTAAAACAATACGTTTTATTGTTGCGTTGATAATTTGTTTATGTATGCATGCGCAACCGGAAGTCGTAAACCGGATGTTGGGTTACAACACCTGTTGCAAGGTCATTTGAGCTTTATGATTTTATAGATTAAGTGTAATTATAGTCATGCGGATATTCTACATGATTTATATTTGCGTAATATTTGCGTACAAAGTTTATAGTAAACACAAACCTCTTTCTATATATATTTATGTATGCGCATATATATTTGTTTAAAAAAATTTCCCTACCAACTTCCTCTGTTACTTTTTGGTCTACAGACATGAAATTTAATATATAAGGTATTTGAACCTATGCGAAATTGTATATTTGGGTTTTAGCCGGCGGGAACATCGATGCTAAAGTGTGACAATTTAGAAAATGGAATTTGCCGGGTGAAGGTCGAATGACTGCATTATGAACATGCATGTGTAACGTAATAGCTATTGGTTATGTTTTAGTTTTTAGCCTTGCAGCAAACATGTCTTCATAGCTCAGGCATTAACGTCAAAGGAAAAATTAAATCGTAAGCTAAACATTTTGGTTTCGATTTTCCGTGGTGGCGCACTAATCATGAATATATATATATATAAACGAATCACCACTTATCAAGGCCCGGAGGCCATTCGAGAATAAGGGTTATAGAGTGTACAGTAGTCAATGGGATAATATTTTAATAATCGTTAGTAATAAAAAAAACTTGGTAAATTGGATTACTTAAGGGGGCGGTTCATCAAGAATTTGTTTATGTTGGACTTGAAGACAATCAAGTTGTGGTCAGCTGGGAAGCAGGCAAATGGAGGAGAATTCCATAGGCATGCAGTCCTAAGAAAGAAGCTTTGTTCATGGAACTGCGTTTTGATTTAGGCATAGACAAAGAGTGAGGACAGTGGTTTCAGCTAGACTAGTGTTTTTCATGAAAGATTGGCGAGGTTGGACCAGAGATTGGAGTTCAGACGAGCACTTGTCATGGAAATAACGATAAAACAAAGACAGGCTCGCAACGTCTCTTTTGTGGGAAAGAGGTTGCAGGGAAGATAAAAGGACATCTCCCACTAAGCTATGCAGTCTATTTTGAACTCTGTCAAGTTAGGATAAGCTGGTTCTAGCCGCTTCTGCCCAGATGTGCTAACAATACTCCATCCTTGAACGTACTTGGCTTTTATATAGATAGAGAATTGCATCAGGAGTGAGATAGCTACTGGAGCGATAGAAGAATCCCACCATTTTTCCAGCGACCTTGACAACTGATTTGACGTACGTGTTCCATTTCAGATTAGGAGTACAGGTCAAGTCACGAAGCTTGTCAAAACAAGGAGACTTCCCAAGACGAGAGCCATTCATTTTAATTGATGCCAGACGGGGTCAGAGCGTTGATGATATAAAGATAGTAGCTTGATTTTAGATGCATTAAAAGTAACCAGCTACCTCTTCCCCCATTGTATCACGCGCTCAAGAACAGAGGAGAGAAAATCAGAGAGAACTTGGTCATTTAGGACCTTTCATGTGTTGCCTTAGTTGGTAGTGTCGTCAGCATAAATGTCAACGAATGAAAGTATGTGTTTTGGGAGATCATTGATGTAGATCAGAAAGAGAGTTGAGCCCAGGATGAACCCATGAGTGACTCCAGAATTAATACTGTGCGTTTATATATATATATATATATATATATATATATATATATATATATATATATATATATATATATATATATATATATACATATACATATACATATATATATATATATATATATATATATATATATATATATATATATATATATATATTCTTTCACACATTCTGAAAATAGTTATTGCTCGTTAGGATAGGCTTGTTTTGATGACATCCTTAGCGAGTGGAAAAATTCCTACTAGTGAGATATCGATTTGGGTTAAGGCTGATTGCGATGATGGCATCCCTTGTTTGAGACGAAAGTAGGTTCATGTCACTGTCGGATTTCGTTGCAGACTTTTTTGTGTGCGGTGCGTTTACTCAGTTGGTAGAGTGCTTGTCCCGCATGCAAGAGGCTCGGGTTTCGGATCCTGAGTTCGGACGTGTCTATCTGGCGAGCTCAAATGAGGGCGAAACTCAAGTCTTGGACTACCGGTTTGTTGACTTTTCGTGATCCTTGTGAGCTGCGATGTTGTCTGGTTGTGGAAATAATTATATATATATGTGTGTGTGTGTGTGTGTGTGTGTGTGTGTGTGTGTGTGTGTGTGTGTGTTCATATTTTACCCTAACTTCAGTTGTTGTTTTTTTCTGTGTCATGTCGACATCGTTACTTTTATCTGTCCAAACCCACTAAGCACTTACAAATTTTTGAATGAAAGTTTTATTAGCTAAGAACATAGTTTTTCGTATCTTTTCCAAATGTATCCTTCTTGGGCCAGAATTTTATTATTTGCCATCAGAATATGTCTTCTGAATGAAAAAGAAAAGTTAACTACAGAAGAGAGACCGAGTGCAATAAATACTCAACCTCTTGTTCAGCGAGTTTGACGGTACTAGAGTGTCTAGAGAACACATTAAATCCGGGCACCGGTTTTCTTTATCACAGAAAAACGATCTAACATCATCCACACACGAGACCGGCTTACATCTCCTATCCACTCACGGTAAGTTTAACAATTCTAAGTTCTCACATCATATCTTTCTCTCTTTTTTCCTCTCTTCTTTTTTTCTTTTTCTTCTAACTTCATTATTTTTTGTTTTTGCACTTTTTTAAAATTTTGTCTCTTTCGTTAGATTTAACCGTTCACATCCACTAACGCACAGACGAATCCATATCTTTATATACCATTTTTTTAGCTATATAAGGCGCCACATCCTGTGCATGTTTCATTTCCAAATTAAAAACAACATATAAAGCATCCGAGGTTGACTTTTAGCTTCGTATAAGTGACTAGAATATTGCTCACAGTATTAGATGTTCAACTTACCAGGACCCGGTTCTCATTAATCTGTTCTACTATACATGTGTTCGTTTCATTTTACTAATAATAAATGGGTAAAATCTTGTCGCATTGAACCCTCTTCTCGATCACTTCCCCTGTTTTAATTTATGCGATAGAAACACTTCGTATATTTAAATATTTATTTGCGGACTATTATCCTCATCTTCATAGTTGTTGTTTAAAGACGTTTCGGCCAACTATTCCCCTAGCCTTCGTCAGGTGGATGGGAATGTTGAATCTCTTAACTGTATCCTCAGTAATTACTGGATTTCATAGTTGTTGTCGCACTAATTTTTAGCCAACTAATCCTCTGGCCGGCTTTCGTAGGATTGAAACCGCTCTCTTCAGACAATGCTCACCGTAAATATTCAACGCCTCAATCCACTGTGCCCAGAGATGAGGATAACAGTCGGCAAATCTATATATCTATAAAAGTGAAAATGTCTATGTGTGTGTCTGTCTGCGTGTCTGTCTGTCTGTATCCCTGTGTACATTTCCCTACCAAATAACTCTGTCAATTTTCGGTCTAGCGACTAGAGAGTTGACATAAGGGGTATTGAGATTTGGGGAAATCTTCATAATCGGAGCTCGGCCAGAAATTTTGCTGTTAAGGGGTCAAAGTTCAACGATTTAACCTTTGAGAACTCTACCAAACTCCTCCGCCTTTTTTGGGTCTAAACACTTGATATTTTAGATATAGGTTACTTGGACATGGCTCTAACTTTATAATTTGATTCAAGCCCAAAACAGTAAATGTTAAAGGGTCGTAATTGACGTCACGTTTCAAAAATGATTAAATCTCTGCAGTCTCTAAAAAATAATTCAGTCAATTTTTTGTCTAAATATTTGAAATTTTACATAAAAAGTATTCAGACATATGGCAACCTTTTTAATCGGTTTTTCTTAAATTTTGTCTTCCAAGAGGTTAAAGTTCAAAAGATTTGACCTTTGGGTCTCTAGCAAACTATTAAGCCAATTTTGGGTCTAAACATTTGAAATTTACATAAAGGGTATTCAGACTTTTAGCAAGCTTTTTAATCAGTTTTGGGCGAAAATTTGGTTGTCAAAAGGCCAAAGTTGAAAGAGTTGACCTTTGCAGATTCTACCAAACCTCTCCGCCAGTTTTGGGTCTAACACTTGAAATTTTAGATGTATGTTACTTGGATATGGGTCAGACATTTTAATTGAATTTGAGCTCAAAACAATAAATGTTAAAGGGTAAAAATTAGGGTCAAAGTAAAAAAAAAATTGACCTCTGCTATTTCTAGCAACTTTTCTCTATGGTAGTTAAGGAAGCCTATTATATAGAAAGGCATTACCATACATATGCCCACTTTAATATATACATATGCTGATAAAGTTATGAACAGTACATAGGGCCAGAGCAAAGCAGGGCGGAACTGCTAGTATATCTATAAAAGTGAAAATGTCTGTGTGGGTGTTTGTGTGTGTCTGTGTACATTACACTACTAAATAACTCTGTCAATTTTCGGTATAGAGACTCAGGATTTGACATAAGGGGTATTGAGATTTGGGAGAATTGTTTTAGTCGATTTTCGACCAGAAATTTGGCCGTCAAGGGGTAAAATTTCAAGGATTTTACCTTTGAAAACTCTACCAAACTCCTCCGCTAATTTTGGGTTTAAACAGTTGAAATTTTAAATGCAGGTTACTTCGAGATGGACAAAACTTTTTAATTTGATTTATATCACCCACCTAAAAAAAATGTTATGGGGTCAAAATTGGGGTCAAAGTTTTAAAAAAATAACCTCTGCGGCCTCTACCAAATTACTCAGTCAATTTCTGGTCTAAACATTTGAAATTTTACATAAAGTGTATTCAGAGATAGAGCAAGCTTTTTAATCGGTTTGGCTAAAAATTTTAGACTGACAAGAGGTCCAAGTTCAAAATATTCGACCTTTGCAGTGTCTAGCAAACTACTCAGCAAATTTTGGGTCTAAACATTTGAAATTTATACATAACGGGTATTCAGACATGCGCCAAGTATTTTAATCAGTTTTGGGGTGAAATTTTGCCTGCTAAAAGGTCAAGGTTGAAAGAGTTGACCTTCGCAGATTCTACCAAATTCCTCTGACAATTTTGGGTCTAAACACTTGAAATTTTAGATGTAGGTTACTTGGGTATGGGTAAAACTTTGTATTTTGATTTGAGACCAAAATAATTAATGTTAAAGAGTGAAAATTGGGGTCAAAGTTAAAAAAAAATTGACCTCCGCGGTCTCTACGAAATTACCCAGACAAATTTTGGTCTAAACATTTAAAATCTTACATACACACGTAGGGCAAGTTATGAACAGTACATAGGGCCCGATCAAAGCCTGGCTTTACTGCTAGTTTTAAATAAAACTATGATTTATATATTTATTTCAGTGTTACATATCGTTTTATTATTCGTTATTATCTCACATGTTTTTTAATCTATTATATAAAGAGAAAATGTATGCTTGTATAGTTATATTGTTGCTTTCCAGAAAAACGCTGTATAGTAATCCGAACGATTTTTATTATAATACTTTAATAGTCTAAATGGAATGTCAGCTAAAATAGGTATTATGAATGTTAACTGTAGAATTTTAACATGAAACAACATGTTATCAATTTTAGCTGACAATAATAATAACTTTAGATTTTTTAGATAAACAAAATTTGTGACAGAAGATCAGGCGATGATACTTTAATGCTACGTGTATTGATGACGTAACGAGAAAAGAAGGTACTTTCTTATATACATTTTTACAGTTTAGTCAGAGAGAGATTGGTTGTAGAGACAGTCGAGTTGGACAGACGAGAGACAGTCAGCGATCGATCGTAATGGCCTTGAACATCTGGGGAAGCTGTCAGGCCAAGATATATAGAATGTATGAACTTAGAACAAGCGTGCACCTTTCAAGTGGGGAAACGTTTGGAATAAAAGTTGCCTGAAAACACAACTGGAACTTGTTGGTCGTTTCCTTGGGAAGAACCTTCATTACAGCTTTCAGCAGAGCCGTCAAACTAGACCCAAAATGGACAAACTTTGTTTCCCCACTGGTCATACGTAAAACCACAGAGAACTGTTAACCGTCTCTTTGTTGTAAAGACTGTCTGCTGCAAATTGTTATATGTCCACATTGTTGAACTGTATCCATGCGTTATACACACGTATATCTACGTACGTATGTACGTACGTACGTATGTATGTATGTATGTATGTATGTATGTATGTATGTATGTACGTGGTCATGGTCTGGTGTGGACGTCTGTTAAAAGCACACAGGTGTCTTAGCTTCATACTGTGCTTCTCCTAGACAAATCAAGCCCACGTGTACATCGTGACCATTGCCACGCAGGCGGGACTCTAATGAACGACAAGTGTTCTGCACCGTATAACTGGAACTCCACTGCCTTGTGGGCCAAGGTTATTATAATCAAAGGCTAGGGGTGAGGTAACCCTGACAGAAACCTCCAGAGGAGCAAAGGCCCTGTCAGCTGCGGCATACATGACCCACCGGCGTGTGGATTATGCTCTGGTGCTCAGCAACCTGTCCCAGTCATGAATCAAATTGCATGATGGGTGGAGAGGGCTCCCGTAAGCCATGGTGAAGGCAACCTCTGTAAGAGAAGGAAACCCCTGATATAAAACCTGCGGCGACTGCTACTTCCAATGATGTTGTCTTGCTCTTCTTTTTGGTTCAATGTTGCAGTTGTTTAGAGAGTGGGATTGTTTCAGTGCAAAGTCTTTCCTCACTTAAAAAGCTTCAAGCACAGGCATTATTTGATATGCAATGGAATACAAACTTTGCAATCATTGTGTATCTCGATAACAAAAAGGCTGGCTATAGCCTGAAATAGCAAACGGACATTCAATGAGGATTGATGCCGATATGGGTGTGAATGGCAATAAAGGCTCTGGAACTTCCAGGGTTTGGCCTGTGTGGTGTTCAGGGCACCAAAGCTTGGACCCAGTCATCAGTGGATATGCTAGACTATAGAGGGTTCATAGAGGTGACCGTCTGGCACGTGCTGCTAGTTGCGCTCATGTTTGCATCATTTGAGCCAGAGATATATTAAGTAATGGCAATACTCGAGAACGAGTTGCTGCCATCATGATCATGTATGTATGTATGTATATATGTATGTATTTTGCATGGCATAATCAAGTTGACATACCTGTTCTCATCAAATCACCAAAGTTAAGCAACGTTGAGCCCTGCTAGTACCAGATGGGTGACTATTTGGGAATTCTAGGAGATGTATGTGCTCTCCGCTTATCTCGGCATTCTTTCCAGTCGTCCTGAACCTCCACTTGCCACTGGTATTCAACAATGTCGACTCAGGAGATGCGTGGTTGAGGATTGCACAACTCTTACCACAAAAATTTCACGCACAGGCACCCTTACGGTGGGTATCCATAGTTTATCAAGACTAAAGAAAGCCGTTATGTATGTATGTATGTATGTATGTATGTATGTATGTATGTATGGAAGACCAGTACCCGCATTAAGCTGGTCTGCAGTTAATTTGTTGCTGGCTATCTTGCTCTTGCTTGTTGCTGGATCTCAACATTTTGAACCAAGAGAGAGATTAGTTGTCGTACAAAGCTAAGACTCTGTAACATCATATATGTATAGATACTCCCTAAGACATTTGGGCTCATGGATTTTAAATGTCTGAGGGAGTGGCACTCGTCTGACAAGATGTTGCAATCATCATATCATATTATGTATGTATGTATGTATGTATGTGTCAGGTCATGTCATGTGCTACTTGTACCATGTAACCCAGTACTACCTGCCTCATGGTCGGGTCACCGGCGACTAAACTGGTTCCCCCACCAGACTTGTTTGGTGAGGAGGGCGGCTAGTCTCCCTGAAGGATTAAAAACAAGACTTTCCAAAGGGCGAATGAACTCTTTTTCTGGGTCAACGGCCAACTAGCACCGTGTATATTTGTGTGTGTGTGTATGTATATTGGGGTGGAGAGCGCTCCCGTAAGCCGTGGTGAAGGCAACCTTTCTAGGAGAAGCAAATCTCTGATTTAAAAAACCATAAAGCGGAAGACCATTTTCGCATTAAGCTGGTCTGCAGTTTAATTTGTTGCTGGCTATATTGCTCTTGCTTGTTGCTGGATCTCAACATTTTGAACCGAGAGAGAGAGACTTAGCTGTCGTACAAAGCTAAGACTCTGTAACATCATATTTGTATAGATACTCCCTCAGGCATTTGGGCTCATGGATTTTAAATGTCTGAGGGAGTGGCACTCGTCTGACAAGACGTTGCAATCATCATGTTATAAACGCATCAACTCGTGGGACATTTTGAACACTAGACGGTCACATACACTAGAACACAACGCCCTGAACACATTATAAAGACTCGTCAATATACATCCACAAATATATATACATAGTACCTAGTATGCAACATTCTGTCGTTTTGGTGCTGCCTATACAACAGTATGTCTAATTAGAACTTTAAATTTTCACAAAAGTATTCACAAAGTTGTTTTATACTTTTTAAATCTGAGTAACATACTTACATATATATGCCTGACGAATTCTCACGACAATATTCTGTGTAGCTTAATTGCCATATATATAAATTCTCACAAGAAGATTCTGTTTAGCTTACTTGCCATATATATTTTCATATCTTACCTAGCTCTACCTATGTATTGAGCACTGTTTAAGGAAATACTGATGAATTTACGCATAAAAGTACATCTTCGTATATTAATTCATGTGATTAAATGAAATAATCATATATATATATATATATATATATATATATATATATATATATATATATCATTCAACCACGGTAGTGGTTGAATATATGCTTAAGTCCGAAATTGAATGAATCGAGACACATTCAAACCCCTACCACTAATTCCGTTCGCAACCAAATTTCAAACAGGTTATATAATTGGATAGAACACCTCATTAGCTACATTTTGAAAAAAAATTTCGAAAATTGGTTCTGTAGAAAAAAAATTACAACAAAATATATGGGTTCACAAACAGGAGAGTAAGTACATAAGTGACTAACGCTTTTTTTTTATTTTGCATAACTTTTTTTGTATATAAATATTTTTTACTGCAATTTTACCAATATGACATGTTAGCGTAACGGTTAGAGTACCGGGGGTTGGTGGTACGATTTTAGGTTCAATCCCGTGTATCGTTTTTTTTTATACATATTCTTTGAATGAACTCAATTTTTTCGTTATCACATTTGATGAAAAATGTAGTCCCATTTTAGCAATGCGTCTAACCAATGATGCTTTTGAACCCGCGACCAGCACTGCGATGTCATCAGCAGCAGCCTGCGCATGAATATTTCTATTTTTAAACTCCTTTAAAAGAGGATTCAGCATATAGTTCCATAGTAAAGGTGATAAAATCCCACTTTGGAGGTTTCATTTAACTACTTCCCTTTTAACAGTTGCCCTCAGTAGTTCTACTTGAACTGCTCTGTGCCTCACCATATACTCAATCCATCGGATGAGTACTGGTGGCACATTGAGTTCTCGTAGCGACTTGAACATACTACTGAAGGGTATGTTGTCAAAAGCTCCAACGATATCTAAAAAGACACCGAGTGCCATCTTCTTTTTTGTTAGTTTACGCCATATAACCCATATTTTGATCACGAATTCATGAACCACAGTCTCGGTAGAGACCCTGGCTCGGAACTACTGTGATTGAATGATAAATATTGCATAAATGTGTGTTTGAGAGCTAATTTTTTTGACAATCATTAATAAATATTATATATTTATATATTAATACAATAGCAATGCCTGGAAAAATCATGGATTATATGGAAAAATGCGCGCATGAAAAGTAATATTCTTAAGAAACCTGGAAAAGTAAAGGGCAAGAAATTCAACCTGGAAAAGTAAACAACAAGATATTCTAGTAAAGTAAAAAATAAGAATTTTTTAGACTTAAAATATTGCAGCTAAAAATAAAATTTGAATATTGATAAATATTTTATTTATTATTTGCATATGTTGTTGTTTATTGTTGGGTTAGAAAGAATTAAATGATCCTAATTATGATATAATAAAATTATTAATTTTTATGTAAATTATAAAATTATTAATTCCATCTGCTAACTAACTAACTAATGAATTAATTTTATTCAAACAATTTTCACTACATAAATATATGTAAATAATAGGGGGGGGGGAAATAAGTTCAATCCAGTGACTGACACCCTTTCTAACTCAACAATAAACAACAAGATATGCAAATAATAAATAAAATATTTATCAATATTCAAATTTTATTTTTAGCTGCAATATTTTAAGTCTAAAAAATTCTTATTTTTTACTTTACTAGAATATCTTGTTCTTTACTTTTCCAGGTTGAATTTCTTGCCCTTTACTTTTCCAGGTTTAATAAAATCTTAAGAATATTACTTTTCATGCGCGCATTTTTCCATATAATATATATATATATATATATATATATATATATATTTATATATATATATATATATATATATATTTATATATATATATATATATATATATATATATATATATATATATAATTTATACTTGGGGATCAAATAGTCACTGATATCCTTTAATGTTATCAAAACGTACACATATCTTTTAATGTTGTCATCTAACGTGTTTCTCGGCCACTAACTAAAGGAAAGTTACTGAATTTTTTACAGAGTAATTTCTCTTACGTCGACTTGTGTGTGTGTGTGTGTGTGTGTGTGTGTGTGTGTGTGTGTGTGTGCGTGTGTGTAAGTCAAGAGAGAGTATTTTTTTTACTTGGGATTTACCACTTATCCAGTCCCGAAGGCCTCTCGAGGATAAGCATTAATTAATGTAATGTGGTAGTGTAGTAATCGTTTATGGTGTAAATTGGGTAAAATTGGATTTTTCATGGTGACGTCTCAACAAGAACTTGATTATATTGGATTTGAATTCAATAGGGAAGCAGAACAGTGTTCTACTGCATGAGTTCTAGGAAAGAACTTTGTTCATGGAATCTGTGTTTAGATTTAGATAGAGAGTGGGGAAATCGTAAATAATGATTTTAGCTTGTCGAGAGTGTTTGTTTTTGGGGAGTTTTTTGTAAAAGTTTAACGATTGGAGTTCAGTCGAGCACTTGGCATTAAAATAGCAATAGAGCAGAGACAAGCTCGCAACGTATCTGCTGTGAGAAAGAGGTTGCAGGGAAGAGAAGAGGGTATCACCTACTAGGTTTCAAAGATGGATAAGATTTTAGCACTTTTATGTAATGTATAATGTTAAATCGGTTCAAAAACATTCAATGTTTATCGGTATATTTCAAAAATACAAATGGCGGCAGACTGTATCGAACATGTTAAGTTTGGAGAAATTTTGGGAAAATGAGTTTAAACTAAAAAACTATACAAAATACAGTTAGGAACTCACTCAATATATGTTACTGTGACGTAGGCTGGCATATAATCGGTGATTTTAAACTTTTGCTCGATACAGGTGACGATTTTTAAGAGTCCCTTTTAGTGATTACTTTGTTTGAGGATATTTGTACAACTAAATGGCAAATCTGCCCCAAAAAATCCGGTATTATTTTACTTTAAGGCCCGTTTCACGTTCGTATATAACGAAATATTTTATTGCAGATTTCGGTGTGCTAAAAACGAATCTGCAAATCGTATCCGTAGCAAAAAGAAAGTTTTCATGATATTCATGAAATTACTTTTTCGAAATGTGCATGATCACTTTTCAATATAAATCTAACTTAGAATGAGCACCCACTTTCTGGCCACCTGGGAGAGGGGCATTTTTCTGTGTGTTTCTTGGCTAAAAGGATTTTTTGTTTGATTTCTTTTGCATGGTAATTACCCCTGAACTCTGGGACTATTTTCCATTTCACAGCCACAGCCTTTGTTTACGCTATGCATGAGCATAAACGAAAGCTGTTTAGCCAATAAACATGGGAAAAAATCCCCCTCTCTCTCAGGTGGCTAGAAAGTTGGTGCTCATTTTAAGTTAAATTTACATGGAAAAGTGATCGCCCACTTTTCGAAAAAGTAATTTCTTCATATCATAAAAACTATTTTTTTGTGACGGAAACGGTTTGCAGATTTGTTTTTAGCACACCGAAATCTACAAAAAAATGTTGTTATATACAAACGTGAGACGCACGGTCCTTAATGGAAAATTATATCAAAAATCCGGGGGAAAACAGTTTTTAATAAAAACAGCAAATGAATTCGATACAAAAAAAATGGATGCTGTATTTTTTTTTTTTTTTTTGTCTGTGTTTCTTGGCTAAAAAGTTTTTTGTTTGATTTCTTTTGCATGTGAATAACCCCTGAATTCTGGGACTACTTTCCATTTCACAGACGTAGCCTTTGTTTATGCTACGCGTGAGCATAAACGAAGGCTGTTAAATATGCACTCGCATATCAAACTTCCTTGTCAAAAAACCTTTAAGCCAATAAACACGAAAATAAATGCCCCTTCCTCAGGTGTCCAGAAAGTAGGTGCTCATTTTAAGTTAAATTTACATGGAAAAGTGATCACCCACTTTTCGAAGAAAAATTTCTTTATATCATGAAAACTATTTTGGTACTCCTTGGGTGTTGAGTTCCATGGCGACCCGCAAAATTATTTAGTGGTCGTTCCCTTAGTCTCCCCCTTAGTCAAGGCTAACGCCTGTGCTCGTAACATTTTTTATTTATTTATTTACGTGGTGGAGTTATACAACCATCACCCCCATGCGAATTTCTATACTGATAGGTTTTTTGAAATTTTGTTCACTGGATTATTATTGATGGAACACTAACCAGATTATGAAAAATAATTGAAAAAAAAAAAAAAACATTTCTACATATGAAAGGGGTGATCACTTTTTAGTTACCACGTTCTGGTATATCGATCACCCATTTTATTTTATTTTTCTAAATACAGAAGTGTCTTCGGGAGATATAAAATGGTCTCATGTTGACGAAGCAATGTATCGGGAGGTGTACGGGATGGAAAATTGTTGGTAAATTTTTAGATTAGGTCCACCTCTACAATTTTCTTTTAAATGAAGGCTTGTAATGGTTTTTGACTACGCTGAATATGAAAATCGCATTGAAATTTTGCAGAAATAAATAGTTATCAAGATATAAAAAGTTGTATTATGCATTGTATTTTTGGCGGCCATCTTTTTTACGCACGTGCGTTTGATTATCTACCCGATTTCCACCATTAATGGTCATCACGTTGTTATTTCACCGATCATCTAACAGATATTTACCCTTACACTCGAGTTGGCTTTGGGCCTTGATAGGCAGTGACTTCTTAGAAAAAAGACCGTTTATTGAATGCAGTAAAAGAGATAAAAATATAACTTGTAAATATGATAACCGTGTGTGGCTACAAATTGTTATCGCGTCTCTTACTAGAAAATCGGATCAAGTTATATTACACCGGAAGTGGTAATTATTCTCTCATTACAGTTAACAACGATCGTAATGTCACAGCATAACTCCGCCACGTAGGACATGCTGGTGCCTCCTTAATACATAAAAAGCGCCACGGTGTCATCATTATTTCTAGAGTATATGAGATTATACAATCGTAGCAAATCATAACGGGCCCCTTCCAGAAATGATGCAGCAGATTATGTGTATCTTCTTTTTAGAAAATTGTTATTTGATTTTCACAAGGAAGAAGTTATTGGAATAATAATAATACTAACACTAATAATAATAATAAGAATAATAAGAATAATAATAATAATAATAATAATAATAATAATAATAATAACATTAATAATGATAATAATAATAATAACAAAAAACAACAATAGCAACAACAATAATAAGAAGAAGAACAACAACAACAACAAAAAAACAACAATAGCAACAATAATAATAATAATAATAACAAAAAACAACAATAGCAACAACAATAATAATAATAAGAAGAAGAAGAAGAAGAAGAACAAAAAAACAACAATAGCAACAATAACAATAATAATAATAATAATAATAACAACAACAACAATAGTAAGAACTGGTAAGTATAGAAAACTGTATGGAAAACAAAAAAAAATGGAAAAAAAAATGCATAACCGAGAACGTAAAAAAAAAATAATAACCACAGCAAGCGATCATCAAAATGAAAAAAATACAAGGAACAAAGAAACGAAAAACATCACAAGAAAAAACAAATGGGAACAAAAACAGCCACACATGGACGGTTCATAAGGGTGACACGGGAAGAGGCAGACGAAAATGGACATGGTTACAAAAAAAGACACCAAAACAGAGAAACAAAAGCCGCACAGAACACACCGATTAGAACTACTATATAAAAGCTAAGATAAACAAAACCCAAGAAAACAGCAGATATAGACTCTGTGGACGAAGATGTGAAATGGTGAATCACATAATAAACGAATACAGCTTTTCCCTAGATTGAATACAAGAACCAACATTGTGTGCAGAAGGAAGTACACTGAGAACTATGCAAACAACTGAATGTTAGATACTCAAACAAACGGTTCAGACACAAGCCAGAGGCGGTAATGGAAAGCAAAAAGCACAAAACCATCTGGGATATGAATGTAGAAACAGATAAACTCATCCAGGTAAGGAGACCAGAGGTAATAATAGTCAATAAGAAGGAAAATCTGACAAATCGTAGATTATGCCGTCCCAGCAACCACAGGGTGAAAATTAAGGAAACAGAAAAGCGAAGTGAATATAAAAAAAAAATGCCAAAAAAGGTAAACTTGATATGGAACATGATAAAAGCTAATATAGTTCCGATAATCGTAGCAGTAATAACGTAGTGCATATGAGCGTGTGGGAAAATATCAGCAACAGTGGAGGATGGATGGCTTGCGAAGAGATTAGCAGCAGCAGCAGCAGCAGCAGCAGTAGCCGAAATACGCGCATATGCAAATTTGAAAGTGTGCACGAAAAGAAAAAAGGAAGAAAAAGGAAAAATGCATCACGTGAAGAGAAGAAAGTAGCCGTCAAAGAAAATGGACGTGTAAAGTCGAAGGTGAGTAATGGCTGGCTACAGCCGGCGTGAGATCAAGGAAAAAAGGGTACACCGGGCCAGATGGACGATGGCGACTCTTACGTAATGTTGACACAGTTATATAAGGTAATAATAATAATAAAAAAAAACTTTTGTTGAGAAAGAAAAAATGCCGACCCGGATTTTTATTTCTTTCTTTCCTTTGTTTGTATGTAACGGAAACGTTACATTAAAAATAATCCAGCAAAACATGGAAAAAAATTTGGGGGAAATGGAATCAAAAGAAAGACTGAGACTAACAACTTACGGCAACTATGAAAACGACTGAAATCATATAGAAAATACAGGGTGAACAGAAAGTCCTTGGGCCATTTTTAGTTTTAAAATTAAATATTGTTAAAATCACTTTTTCTCTTTTCGAATAAAGTAAATATTTAGTCTAACTATTGATCTAATTATTTTCAACAAAAATATTAAAATAATTTTGTTTAAACTTTCAGAAAAATGAGCAAACGAGAGGCCATAATTCAGCTTCATTGCGCGGAAAGGACAAACTCAGAGATTATTAAGCTCTTGAAAGTGGATAAATCCACCGTGCACCATGTTGTGAACAGATTTAAAGAACTTGGTACATCTGAAGACCGTCCTAGGAGTAGAAGACCTCGCACTGCTCGAACAAAGAAGGTGATTAAAGCTGTCCGAGAGAGGGTAAGGAGGAACCCGAAGAGATCTGCAAAACAAATGGCTAAAGACATGAATGTGAGCGTGACCTCGATGAGAACAATCGTAAAAAACGATATCCAGTTGTCCCCCTACAAGATGAGAAAGAGACAGTACCTCACACCTGCCCAAAAGCACAAGAGACTTGAAAGAGCAAAGCTTCTTCTTGGAGAACTGAAGGCTGGCACGGCAGAGCAAGAGATCGTTTTTTTCTGATGAAAAACTCTTCACAATTGAAGCGACTGTTAACAATCAGAACGACAAAGTTTACGCAAAATCTTCAGCAGACATTGATGACTCCGTGAGAATAGTTTTCCGCCGACAAAAGCCGTCTTCCGTCATAGTGTGGGCTGCAGTCTCCAAATCTTGGAAGTCGCCTCTGATTTTCGTGGAGCAGGGGGTTAAGATCAACACAGATCGCTACATTAACGATATTTTGGTTCCAGCATTTGAAGAGATGAAGAAACACTTCAAAGATCAGCCTTTCACCTTCCAACAAGATGGAGCACCATCCAACACCTCCAGAAAAACTCAGGACTGGTGCCAACGTCATTTTCCAAGATTCTGGAGTAAGGAGATGTGGCCTCCTGCATCGCCTGATTTGAATCGCATGGATTTTTCGGTGTGGTCTTTGTTGGAGGCAAAGATCTGTTCTGTTGCTCATCCAAGTGTTGATGCTTTGAAGACATCTCTTCTGAGTGAATGGGCTAAAATACCTCAGGAAACGCTGCGTGCCTCGGTTGGTAACTTCAGACAGAGAATTGAACGTCTAATCAAAAGGAAGGGACATCACATTGAAAATAAATAATTTGAATTTATTCTTGATTTCCTAACTTATAATTTTCATTCATGTTTAATTCATATTTTTGTAATTTTCTATTAATAAACCACTTTTGAATTGGTCCAAGGACTTTCTATTCACCCTGTAATCATGTGCAGAAATGGACCCAGATAAACTGCAATTTATTATTTCATGCTTTCTTTTTATTCTATTTTCACCCCAAACAATGCACAGTGCCACTTCGATGTAGCGGGCTCCTATAGGGGACATAAGTTTCTGGGATAATATGTGGGGAGATGAGCAGCAAGCTGTCTGTTTAGATTACACTTGAACTTCTGCATGTCAGCAGAATCCCGGAAGGGAGTTCCAAAGTCTAGCAGTTCTGCGGAAGAAACTATTGGAGTAGAAGGCTTTTTTTCGTCTATGGATCTCTACTGTGAAGGAGTGGAATCTTGCTGCTTGTCGGGTTTGTCGGGGGTATTTACGTCGAGGGAGTGCAAGTGCTCGTAGTTCCTCAGAGTATTCACCATTAAAATACTTGTAGAACAGGCAGAGGTGTGCAACATTTCGTCGATGGGACAGAGGTTGAAGCTTAGATGACAGTTCAGGACCTATCAGGTGGGCGACTCTCTTTCAGCGACTCTCTCTAGAGGTGAGAGACTAGTAGCAGATGCACCAGCCCAAATGTAACAACAATACTCCATATATGGGCGAGTGATGGCCTTATTTTTATAATACAGGATACTTTCAGGCGTAAGTAGCTTTCTAGCATGGTAGAGACAGCCTGCCTTCCTCTCAGCAGCACTGGCAATGCTCTCAATGTATCTATTCCAACTCATGTTCCTTGCGAACGTTAGGCCAAGAACTTTAAAAGAAGCACTTTCAGATAATGTATCTTTAGCCATTGTTACTGGTGGTTGAGAAGGTTTCTTGTAATTATTGAAGGAAACAAGCTTAGTCTTGGCAGTATTGAATGTGACCATCCATTTAAGTCCCTATTCCACCACAGATTAAAGTTCTTCCATTTCCTTAGATATGTGTTCATTTGTTTTCCCCTCGGTCCTGTTATAGAGCGTGGTGTTATCAGCAAATTTACCCATCTTAGAAACAATTTTATCAGGGAGGTCATTTATGACGATTAGGAATAATAAAGGCTCAAGGATAGACCCTTGAGGTACTCCCGCATTTATAATTTACTAAATTCAATTATTATCGACGATATTGAGACAATCCTTTGTATTAGCTTTCGAAATAGATTTAAACTTAAATAATTGTACCAGTATATAAATATAATAAGTGTTGTTTAAGGGTATATACTATACGATTAGCTACTCTCAGAAATATACTATGACAGCTACAACCCTAACTTGACCTTTTGGTCAAGATCAAAGTGTAGTAGAAATAAAATCTGTTCCGGCAGATACTGCAAGCAAAGACTATATGTGGGGGAAACCCCACATATAAGACCTTGGTCAATGTAGGGGCAACCCTTCATACCAATTGTCACTATCCAGCTCCCTTACTCTCTGGGGAGTTGGTCCCCATTTCCCCTTCACTCCTCACTTTAAAAATTAGGCCTTATGCCTAATTTGCTCAGTGGGGGAGCAAATAAATACATCAAAGTGTAGTATCTGTTCTTCAGATGCTGCACTTCCATTTCTTGTTCTCTTTCGGTGGAGGAGAAATCCTTCACGACTGAGACAATTTTTTTTATTTTTGTACCTTTCCTCCACATTAAAAAACGACCCTGGTGTCTAACTCTGTCCCGTGGGAAGGCATAGTAAATAGGTACAAGCTAATATATTAAGATTAAGTCAATCAGATTTTTGACTTTATAAAAAAAAACAATTTCCATCTTAAAATATTGTGATAACAGTGTGGAGAGACACGGTTGGCGTGTGCACATTTTAAAGACGTGCTGGCATTCCAACGTGGAACCCGTCTGATACAAAAAAAAAATAAGATGAAAATAAGATTATGCAAATTTGGTTACTATCGAGGTTAGAGCATCAGCATAAAAAGGCGGATTGTGTTTTGTGGGGTAAAAACGATATCTCATGCACAAAAGAGTTATTTGGGAAGAAGAAGAAGAAGAAGAAGAAGAAGAAGAAGAAGAAGAAGAAGAAGAAGAAGAAGAAGAAGAAGAAGAAGAAGGAGGAGGAGGCGACGACGAAGGAGTTCAGAAGTACGTCTGCTACTGGGAAAAGAAACGAGACGTAGGAAAATCGCAAGGCTTACGGAACATATTTTTCTGCTAGCAAATATTAATATCTACTAGCGGGACCTGTAGAATCCACAGTGGACAGTTTCATATGTAATATATTGATGTCGGCATTCTGTGGATGTTCAGCATGAATGGGGACGCCCTGATATTATTGTAGTTCTTTTGTTAAATCTACAAATGTATTTATCTAAGCTAGCAGGGACGCCCGGCGTAACCTGGTCATAAAATATGCTTAATTATGATATTTTACTTTATGCAGATTTCGTATATATATATATATATATATATATAGAGAGAGAGAGAGAGAGAGAGCGAGAGAGAGAGAGAGAGGGGGGAGAGAGAGTCAATTTTCTATCGATTCTTATATATTATAAATTTGTGATTTTAAAAGTAAAAAATATATCCATATAACTTGGGTGCATCAGCTTGAATCGAAACCGAAACCATATATATATATATATATATATATATATATATATATATATATATATATATATATATATATATATAACTTGAGTTCCTTCAGCTATAATCGAAATCGAAACCAAAACTTATGAAGAATTCTGAGTAAAATTATTTATTTAAAAAATGGTAAGTCATAGCAATTAAGCAACAGTCACTCTGAAGAAAAAAGATGTATGCGTGACAGATAAAATATCACACACGTTATCGTATTAATATATAGATTCTCTGTTCTTTAATGTTCGTTAGTATTATTACAAAGAAAAATTGTAATTCGATTAAATTTCATTGCAATTGCTCGAAATATTATTCTCAACGTAACCATATTTTTTTCTGTAGGAAGTCGTAATTATAGATGGAAGACATTTTTTTCTATCAGCAACAAATCTTGCTATTATTACAGAAGAGCAATGTGATACTATCGAAGCCTTCACCCCCCCCCACAAGAGTGAAGAAATAAATTAAACGAGGAAATAAATTTATCAGCAGAGCAATAGAGATGAAGTTGTTCCCCAAGGCACACAAAGGAAACTGAATACGACTGTTAATCAAGGTGCGTCGGCCAAAAGAGGAGAGTCTAATATCTGTTCGAAGTTTATGATACCATCTTTCTGTGCATTACTTCCTTCTGTGAGAAACAGGATAGTGTAGTGTAAGGTGCCTTTAATAAGTGTCCACCAGAAGATTTTGCACAGACATTTAAAATTTTCGTAGACTGTTGAATATTAACTATGCTATTGCTATACATCCTATGAGATGACTGATCAATTTTTATGATGTAAGGTTCAGATAAACAGCTAAAGCAGGAATTGGAATACACTCTACTAAAGCCTGATTGTTACAGCTGGTGGATTTCGAAAATGCAATCTGTGTTTGTGGACAATTTAGAAGAACATTATGTAATAAAATTTTGTTTTAAGCTTGGAAAAATGTCACAGAAACGTATGGAATTCTTCAGACTGCTTTTAGACCATCTTGCATGAATAAGGCATGAGTTTTTAAGTGGCATAAGGGATCCAAGAAAGTCGTGGAGTCTGTAAGGGATTATAAGAGATGTGAGAGGAGTAAAGAAGCCAGAACACCAGAGTTGATTGGCCAAATAAAGAATTTAATGGATAAGAATCGTTGTGTGTCTATAGAGACAATAAGTGCACAGTTTGATGTCAGTGTGGGAACTGTACGCACAATTATTCGCGAGGAACTAAAACTACGGAAAATTTGTACGGCGTTTTTTCCTAAGGGTGCTCAGAAGAAGATCAGAAAGAAAGATGTTGTCATGGGCATCACGACAGTTCCTCACTCTCCGTATAGTACATACCTTGCTCCCTGTGACTTTTGGTTATTTTCTAAACCCAAGGAAAACTTTAGAGACTGTCGTCATGAGACAATTGGGGAAATGAAAGAGGCTGTGATGAGAGTCATTGATACTCTCATATAAGAGAACGTCCATGGGGTCTTCCAGAAATTGTTGGAACGGTACAACAAATGCATTGCATCTGGAGGAGATTACTTCGGAGGGGGGGGGCTAGTGTTTCATGCATGTACTATCAATAAATGCCCATACGGATAAAATTCTGAAATCATATTGAAGGCACCTTCTATAAAATATATTTATTCATTCTGATACTATACTCTCAGGCTCCTCTGTGAGGGGAGTAATGAAGGATATTTCTGTTAACCATATTCCAGGCATCGTTACATCGTTTTTTTGGTGAGAAGTGTAGTATTTGTTATATGGTCATGATACTATTCTCCCAGGGATTATTTTCTCCTTTTGTGTATGTATGTGGTCGGTGTCTGTCTTTAATATTTGTCATGTTGCCACGATACTATCTACAGAAAAATCTTTCAAATACTCTAAAAAAAAAATTTGGAAGAATACTTCTTTATTGATGACTAATACTATTGTTAAAATTTCATAAAACAATCAAATATATCTGAATTTTCACGAAGGACTACCACCTCCTTGTTTTCCTCTCTTTGCATCAAACAAAATAAAAGCAAATGTAGCCTACATTATGACCCCTTACGACTCGTTGTCATGTTCATAATTTATCTGATGTTACCAGATTAGGTTGTCTGAAGATATTGGCTTCCTGTGACGAAAGGCATCTAACATTGATGCTGTTTGTTTTTTTGCTTCTTTTGTAAAACTTAATTATTTTCTACCAAACCAAAAACAAAAACAACAATCAGCCTTCCCCCCTTTTTCTTTCTTCCCATTTCTTCTTTCTCTTTCTACCTCCCTCGCCTCTTGACTGGTTTCCTAACTTAAAATGTACCAAACATTAATACGGTAATCCTTTTCCCTCTCCC
>NC_136491.1:81599125-81641625 GCF_053919585.1 Euprymna scolopes
ACAGACACGTTCACTTTTATAGATATACTAGCATTTCGGCCCGGCGTTGCCTGGGTGTTTGGAGGTGTATGCTGAGCAACAAAAAAAAAAAAGAAGGTCAATTTTTTTTTAACTTTGACCCCTATTATGACCCCTTATTGTTTTTGAATCAAATCAAGTTATTAAGTTAGATCCATGTCCAAGGAACCTATATCTTAAATTTCAAGTGTTTAGACCCAAAATTCTCGGAGGAGCTTGGTAAAGTTCTCAAAGGTCAAATTGTTGAACTTTGACCCCTTAACAGCCAAATTTTTGGCCGAAAACCGATCACATCGATTTTCCCAAATCTCAGTACCCTGTATATCAAATTTTGAGTCTGTATACTAAAAATTGACAGAGTTATTGCGTAGGGAAATGTACACAGACACACAGACAGACGCACAGACACGTTCACTTGTATAGATATATAGATAGATATATAAATATCTATATATAAATATATATATGTATATATATATATATGATTACTTAATTTGATTACTTAATTATTACTTACTATATATATATATATATATATATATATATATATATATATATATATATCTGTATATCTATAAAATGAAACGTGTCTGTGCGTCTGTGTACATTTCCCTACGCAATAACTCTGTCAATTTTTAGTCTACAGACTCGAAATTTGATATACTGGGTACTAAGATTTGGGAAAATCGATGTGATCGGTTTTCGGCCAGAAATTTTGCTGTTAAGGTGTCAAAGTTCAACGATTTGACCTTTGAGAACTCTACCAAACTTCTCCGAGAATTTTGGGTCTAAACACTTGAAATTTTAGATATAGGTTCCTTGGACATAGATCTTACTTAATAACTTGATTTGAGCCCAAAACAATAAATGTTAAGGGGTCAAAGTTAAAAAAATTGACCTTTCTTTTTTTTTTTTTTTGCTCAGCATACACCTCCAAACACCCGGGCAACGCCGGGCACCCATGCTAGTATATATATATATATATATATATATATTAGGTTGAGAAAAAATTTCTTGCAGAATTTTTAATTTTAATTTCAAATGATATATTTCCGTAGATGTTTTCGTTGTAATACTTCATATATTATTTTAAAGTTTTATTTACAGTTTTTTAAATACAGGCGAAATTATTACGGCGACAAATTACTTTCAACAAATGGATGGAATGCCTCCAAAACTTCGATAACAACACTCAGCACAAGTCAACAGAATAGGCTTAATCCTCCTCTATGACAATGCCCGATCGCAGGTTGCAAAACTGACCTTATAGGAGTTGAACAAATTGGACCATAGTCCAATTTGTTCAACTCCTATTGCCTCATCCGCCATACTCTCCGGATTTCTCACCTTCGTGACTACCACTTTTTCAAGCATTGAACAACTTTCTGCGTGAGAAATGTTTCAAAAACCTAAGTGAAATCAAAAACGACTTCGACTTCATCGCCACCAGAATGCGAGATTTTTACGTTACTGGCATAAATCCACTTGTTTTGCATTGACAAAGGTGTGTTGATTCTGATGGTGCTTATTTCAATCAATAAATTTTGTTTTAGCCAATATATGTTGATCTGAATTTAAAAGTTTACAACCGCAAGAACTTTTTTGTCAACCTGATATATATATATATATATATATATATATATATATATATATATTAGATTTGGTAATAAAAGCATGCTGAGGAAATAAGAGAAAATAATATAATATTTGAGATATAAATGTGATCAATTAGGCAATCATCATAAATGTTGAAACCCAGCTGCTGAGCTTAAAGGATTCAAATGTGTGTTATATTTAGTTTTCCTTTCATGTTAATGAGGGAAAGGAGTAGGGGGCAGAAACTAGACGTGAAAATTCAAATACATCATATTTCTGTGAAATGTTTACAATGCGTATTCGATATATGTTCGCAAATATTCTCAAAATTTTATTGTTTTTTTTTTAAAATATGTAACAAGGTTTTATGGGGCATAATATGGACGCAGCATCTCATTTGCAAATTCAAATACATCAAATTTGCATTGAATTTAATCCATAGTCATTAGACACAAATGGTGCAAGATTCCCTGAATTTCAATGTCTTCTTTAGACTTTTTAAGCCTTAGGTGTGAGACAGCTGCTAGAATTAAAATCATGTAATGGATTTTAACCAAAATTGAAATAAAAAAAGAAACAGATGAAATGCACTACAATTCAATGAATTCATTTTACCCATCCTGGTGCTACAGGGAGGGTGAGAGGCGTTGTGCAGGTCCCAATCGACCGTATCACTAATAAAGTACATGCAAGGTAAAGACGTAACGGTAATAGCAAAAGAAGGATAACAAAAACTGATGATTGGTTAAAGACGATATGTAGCCTGTTTTATTTTTTACCAAGAACAAAGGTAAAATGTACAGCAATGGATTATGGGTAGGAACTGCAGCTGGACGTCTATGGGCACTGGTACAGACAGTTTGACGTCAATGGGTGCTGGAGCAGGTAGCTAGACATCATTGAGCACTGGAGCAGGTAGCTGGACATCAGTGGTCATTGGTACGAGTAACTAGACATCAGTCCGTGCTGTATACAGGTAGCCGGGTATTATTGGGCACTGGAGCAATTAGCCGGACGTCAGTGGAGACTGGAGCAGGTAGCTAAACGTCAGTGAGCACTGATATGGGTAGCTGGATATCAGTGGACCATAGGAGCTGGTGGCCGGAAGACCTGGAGCTGCAGGAGTGAGCTGGAGAGCCACTGGAGTAAGTTGGAATTACTGCAAGAGTAAACTAGAGTCACTGGAAGCTGCAGGAGTGAACTGGAAATACTGCAGGAGTAAACTGGAGTTGCTGGAAGCTGCTGGAGGTGCTACAGGAGTAAGCTGGAGTGTCAGGCTGTAAAGGAGAAACCCAGGAGGCAGGCAGCAGTAAAGAGTAGAGTGTGCATCACATTCTGCTGCCTCTGGTCCCCACAGCAACAACACTGACTTAATGAGTCAAGTCGAGATAGGAGTGCTCCTAGTTCCTGAGCTGAACTGCAGTTGTTTAATTTTCTCCCACTGCAAGAATTTAGACACTAGGGTTGGAAAGTGGGATTTAGAAGTCAATGCCCCTGAGGAGGTGCCCTCTGACCTGCAAAAAATGCCTGGACAGCTCTGTCGGTATTCCCCAGTAAGGGTGCCTTAGCAATAAACTAACTCCTTCTCAGAAAGAGAAGGCAAAACCTGGGAGGGTAGACCTCCTAGAACTGCACAGAACTAAACTCTCACCTCAAAATCAACAGAGACCGGATCATTACAGGAATCATCTAATCTCTGTTGATTTTGGTGGCCGAGGAAGTTGTAAATCATTTAGTTCTCTCTCACTTCAAGAACTTAGACACCAGGGTGGGACAGTGAGGTTGAGAAGTCAGTGCCTCTGAGGAGGGAGCACTCTCACCTGTAAAATGTGCCTGGGTAGCCCTATCGGTATTCCCCAGTGGGGGCGCCTCAGGCGATTAGCAATAAACTAACTTCTTTCCAAAGAGAGAAAAGACAAATCCCGTGAGGGTGGAACCCCTAGAACTACACTCAACAGGATGCTGCTAGAAAGCCGAGAATAAAAATACATGTATGGTCCCGTAGGCACTCCCTCACAAACTAGAGCATTTCATGTGAGATGCTTAAAAGCACAGACAAAAAGGAAGATGTAACCTCTGAGAGGATGGTCTCATAAAGCCGAACAAATATCATACTTTGATCCTAGAGTTAGATATAAGGTCGGTTTTGTTTTGTTTTTAATTTTTTTTTTTTTTTTTTTTTGGTGGTGTTTTTTTTTTTTTCTGTGGGGAAAATCTAGTCATCCCAAAATTGGCACTCTTGTTTGGGGCGAAACTTTAAATTGCCTAACCCTGAAAGGACTTCTTCTTCTTCACTAATCGAAGACAGGATGGATACTACACCTTTATCTCAGCCCCAAAATCGATAAACGCTCAATCACACAAAAAAAAAGTATATAATTCTTTCATTGGCACAGAAAGAAGCTCACGCACAAAACTCGAGAGTCCAAGGGAAATAACTTCTACTTTCTCAAAAACGTGGTGACATTTCGTGTTCTAATTACATTATTTAAACTAACACTAACATTAAATATTTCGTTTTTATTTCATTCATAATATGACATTATTTTAATATTTTCGAGTTGTGATAACTTCTTTACTTGCCTTTCTTTTCTTTCGTTTTTTTTTTCTTTTTTTTTTTTCAAAAACAAAATTAGTAAAGATAAATTACAAAATATCTGAGGGTGTTTTTAACGAAAGAAAAACCATTAGAAATGGCAGATGTGGTTTAATGTTCTTTTCTTTTCCCTTTTCGCTTTCTGTTTTTCGCACTCTTCTGCTGAGTTTCATCATCATCATCATCATCATCATCATCATCAGTTTTCTTTACTCACTACGAGTTTTAACAGGAGTCATTATCAATGTTTGCTCGCTGACAATAACAAGTAAGGTTATCTCCACTTTTGTTAGATAGCCAATAGAAATCCTTTTTGCATTATCACAACAGCCATTTACCAAAGATTTCCCCGAGGAAACGTCTTCTTGGAACTTGATGACGATAATCGTCTTCTCTGGAACTTGGTGGCAATAATCCTCACTAAGTTTCCATTATTTTCTGCGTCTTTTCAGTGCATTCTCTCCTTACTCTTTCTTTCTCTACTTGATTCTTCACAATAATTTTGCTAATGCCACTCTATCTTATTTATAGTTTTATTTATTTACTAGTATCCAGCGACGCCGCAACCGAGATTGAACTCACTACACGAGTTTGTAGTGCAATTCAAATCTTCTTTGTAGCTGAAGACTCGGTGTATCAAGGGTAGTTTTTATCATGATGCCATCACTAGATGGGTTGCCTACCACGGCTTAAGAGAGGTCCATCTCTTCTCGAAAGAAGGATAGGCCGCGCCAGCTTCCCAACCTGGTATTTTTACCTCATGGTACATACAGCGGCTCATCTTTCCAAATGGTCACCCATCTGATACTAGCCAGGCTCAACGTTGCTTAACTTCGATGATCTGGTAAGAACTGGTGCGTCAACGTGATTGTGCCATATTTATTTACTAGCAGGGGGATTCGACGTTGCTCGGGATTGAATGATGATCAACAAATGTTTCACATTCTCATATTTTTATTGTCATCGAAATCAGTGAAATCGGCTATTTTTCAATCAAATCGATTTCCTGCTCCTGTTGATGACATATCGGTGTGCACCTCGAGGGAGGGGGTCGTCCGTAGATTCAATAATTTTTCTTTAAATTTGCCTGTTTTCATCATTGTTCTGTGTGGTACAATCTCAATCCTTCCTTTGATTTTAAAATATAATACTTGTTAAGCGAGAACCGGCAGACCAATTTTTAAATGTCATTGTAAACAAAAACAATATTACTTACTTGTTATGTCGAAAATAGTAATATATCCAAAACTACGAAAATTCATCTAGTAGAACAAATGCTAGTCTCATTTGGAATCATTCAACTATTGTTCTCACCTTGAGTGTCATTTTGACAACATTTCCGTCGATGTAACCTCCGACCTTCTTCAGGTGTATCTGTATCTTATCGAACTCGGGAATGTTTCTGTTGAACTCAGGGATTTGGACAGAATTTTGAACGGTACACTTTATTTACTTCATGGAAGTAGCATGATCTCATTCTACCAGCCATGACTGGATAAAGGTTCTAAGTAATTCATAATTTTATTTTTCAGGCGTCCGCACTGAAACTTGAACCTTCAGGAAAATATCATTTTTACAATTGAGTTTTCCAAGCACTCTAACAACTACGTCGCAGGTTCTTGCGGTTCAACAAAATACACCAAGAAGATCAGAGGTTACATCGACCAAAACGTTGTGAAAATGACACTCAAGATGAGAACAGTTGTCCAAAGATTACAAATAATACAAATAACCAATCCTCATCTCAAAAATTCAGAAATGAAAGAACAATTGCTTTTCTTTTTTTTTTTTTTACATTGGCGTCACCACTTATCAAGGCCGAGAGGCCACTCAAGGATAAGGGTTAAAGAGTGTACAGTAGTCAAAAGGACAATATAGTAATCGATAGTAATGGAAGTTCGGTAAATTTGTTAACTTAAGTGTAACGGCTCATCAGAAACTTGTTTACGATGGACTTGAATACAACCATATTATAGACAGCCAGCTGGAAAGCAGGAAAACGGAAGACAATTCCACAGGCGTGCAGTTCTAAGAAAAAAAGCTTTGATCATGGAATCTATGTTTAGGTTTAGGCACAGATAAAGAGTGGGGGGGGGAATTATTGATAGTGTTTTCAGCTAGACGAGTGTTTCTTGTGAAAGTTTGGCGAGGGGAGACCATAGATTGAAGCTCAGTCGAACACTTTCCATGAAAATAACGATAAAGCAGAGACAAACTCGCAACATCTCTTCTGTGTCGAAGAGAAAAGGACATCTCCCACGAGGCCACAAAGTCTATTTTGAACTCTATCAAGGCAGGACAAGTCCTTTCTAGCAGCTCCTTCCCAGATGTGGCAACAGTATTCCATCCTTGGACGTACCTGGCTCTTATATAGATAGAGAATTGCATCAGCAGTGAGATATCTACTGGATCGATAGAAGGATCCGACCATTTTTCCAGCGGCCTTGGCAACAGATTTGATGTACGTATTCCATTTAAGATCAGGAGTAAAGGTCAAATCCAGAACTGTTGTTTTAGTAAAAAAAAATGTGTATAGCTATAGGGTACACAAGTTGGATGCCGTTCTGAGTTATGTTCCCTGTGTGTGAATTCTTCACTGTCTACTTTAAAATATCTACAAACAATGCAATTTTCTCTCATTTTCTGTAAAAATTACATTTGACTATAAATAACTTTCTACTTAATGAATTTCCGTAAATTTTGGATATGTTACTATTTTCGACACGACAAGTAAGTATTAGTGCTTTTGCTTAAAGTGGTATAGTTTTTAAAAAATTTAACTGTAACCTCTCTTTCAACAAGTACCAAAAATATCTCCAAACAGATAATACATTTTGAAATATTTATTTATGCAAAATATTTTCAAACATTACATTTAAACATTTGAACAAATTAGACACAAGATCATTAAAAAGTATGAGAAAATGGATGTTGATAGTCATCCCGTGTCACCATGACTATAAAATATCTATCCTAAACTTAACTAGAATCATCAATCACCACAATACCACATTTACTCCAGGGTCTGTTCTGCTTAAAATTTCCCAAATCGTCAAAAAGTTTTATTGAAAATAAGGTACTTGTACAGTTTAATCAAGACATAAAAAATGAAAATATTGAAAAAAAAAAAAAAAAAAAGGTTATATTGTACATATCCGTTTTGGCATGAAAATCTCCAAAAAACTTTCATTTAATGTAATCGAGTAGTTTTTCTTTTTGTTTTTTTGTTTTTTTTGTTTTTTTTTACAGCGGAAAAACACGTTTTAATGAGAGCGCATTGAAGGAAGCCATCTTTTAATTTTTTTAACATGCCACGGGGAGATAACTCAGTTTAAAGCGCCAACACTCCCTCTTCATCTTTAATACTAGTTTTTCCTCCTAAAAATCGAACCTTTTGCTCGGTATCATAACAAATTGTTTTTTTGTTTTTTTTATGTAAAAAAAAAAACTACTTGATGAAATTAAGTGAATTTTCTTTCGAGGAACTTCATTCCATAACGGATACGTACAATATAACCTTTCTTTCGATATTTTCACTTTTTAATGTTTTGATTAAACTGTTCAAGTACCGAAAATAAATAAATAAATATGTATCTATACAATCATTTCATTAGTGGAATGCAATACACTTTGATCCCAGCCCAAATGCCGAGTGGTGCAGTAAATACCATAACAGTTCAGTTGTACAAACGTTAAAATGTTAATGCATCCATTTTCTTTCTTATCATCATATTCTAAATAATCTGTTTCAATTGTTAACTTTAAAAGGTCTTTGTGGATAGATCCGAAATATCAGGATGTTTGGTTGGATGTCCTGCTGACTTGGTAGGTCGAAAGCAGACTTGAAGCGTTCTCTCAATTAATGATGGTTGAGAGGTGCTCGTAGAGATAAGTCAATTAATGATGGTTCCTGGTGTGGCACGACATTGATTAATCTTCAACCTATTTAACTTACCTTTAACTGAAGACATTTAGTTTAGAAATGGTAAATTATATACAAAATGAAATTTCCTTTACAAACATGTACCCGGTTGACAAGAAAGTTCTTGTGGTTTTTAACCTTTAAATTAGGATGAACATGAGCACCATCAGAATCAACACACATTTGCCAATGCAAAACAAGTGATTTTATACCAGTAACATAAAAATCTTGCGTTCTGGTGGCGATGAAGTCGCTGAAGTCGTTTTTTATTTCACTTAGGTTTTTGAAACATTTCTCACGCAGAAAGTTGTTCAATGCTTGAAAAAGTGGTAGTCGGTAACTGAGAGATCTGGAGAGTATGGCGGATGAGGCAGAGTTTCTTAGCCAAATTCGTTCAGCTTCTATAAGGTCGGTTTAGTAACGTGCGGTCGGGCATTGTCGTGGAGGAGAACTGCGCCTTTTTCTGTTGACTAAAGCTGAGTGTTTTTGTCGAATTTCTGATGCTTTTCATCCATTTATTGACAATATTTTGCCGCCGTAATGGTTTCACCTGCATTCAAAAAACTGAAATGGATGAGGTTGGTTGCAAACCATCAAATAGTCAGCATGGCCTTCTGTTGGTGCAATTCTGGCTTAGGGAAGTGTCGTGGAGTTTTGTTGGCGTCTAACTAAGCTGAGCATTGCCGGTTGTTGTGAAGAATCCACTTTTAATTGCAAGTCACAATCCGGTTGAGAAATAGGTCTTTCTTATTGCGTAAAAGGAGGGAAGATTATTTATAATGGCGTTTCATTTAGTTGTCGTTCAATTTTCGAGTTTTTTTTTGGGGGGGGTTATTTTTTTGTTTTTCCAATCACTTTCAAGTGGTTCGGAATCGTCGTATACATTACTTCTTATTCAGAAGCAAGTGCTTGAACAGTTGTGTGTGGATTGGCTTCGACTAAAGCTATCAATTGATCGTTGTCAACATCCGATGGCCAACCACTATGCTCATCATCTTCAAGACTCTCATTGACGCCACGAAATTTCTTAAACCACCATTGTGCTGTGCGTTCAGTAGTAGTTCCTGGGCTAAATTCTTTGTTGATATCACGAGTTGTTTTAGCAGCTTTTCAGCCTAACTTGAATTGAAATAAGAAAATTGTGCAAATTTTCTTTTTTTCCATCTTGTATTCAACGTTCTGAATAGAAGACAATTTTTTAAAACGAGTGTAATTTAAACGATTAGATAGAGCGCAAAATTATCTTTAACACTTAATATATAAAGTAAATGTATTCTAACAAAAACTTATTTAAAAATACATCATTTAAAATCAAAATTTAAAATTCCGCAAGAACTCAATCTAATAATTTCAACCAATAAAGAAAGACTTATATTTTGTGTCTGAATTTTTTAGATAAGGACTGAAAATTTGAATTACTTGAAGTATTCGGATTAATGTGTTGGATAATAACTGGGTAGAAGCAGTTAATTATCTGCTTATCCATCTATTTATCTATTTATTTATTCTTTTATTTATCTATTTGTATATTTGTTTATCTATCTATTTAATTATGTATGTATCTATTTATTTTTCTATTTATTAATCTATTTATATATGTATCTATTTATTTATATATTTATCTATTTATTTATTTATCTATCTATTTATATATTTATTTATCTATTCATTTATTTATGTATTTGTATATCTATTTATTTATATATCTATTTATCAATCTATTTATCTATCTAGTTTATCTACTTATCTATCTATCTATCTATTTATCTCTCTATTTACCTACCTATCTATCTATTTATGTATGTATGTACTTATGTATGTATGTATATATGTATCTATCTATCTATCTATCTATCTATTTAGTAGAGTAAACAACAGAGAATTTGAATTGTAGCATGTTTTGACAGGTGTTAAACTTTGTTGACCGGTCAGTTTGCACTGGAAGTATGTAAGCAGGAATGCGCTTGACTTGTCAGGTGCTATGATTTGTGTAAGCTGATTTAAGCTTAGTGAGTTAGATCAGAGACCGCGAACGAGCAAGATGGGTTAAGAAGCTCTCCCCATGAGAGAGGTGATAGTTTCCACAAGCCAAAGATCGTCGGTCACTCTATTTCTGCCGGAGTCAATAAATCATATAAAACAGATATCGTCTTGAGTCCCTATCTTGAAGCGTCTTTGTTACAGCAGGTTCCAAAGATGGTTGGCAAATCCCCTAGAAGCGGCCAGAAGCAGCCTGCAGCATACAGGTATATCGTCTTCATTACATATATGATATGATTGACATGCACCAAAACACTAGATGGGTCACGGGCTTTTAAGTAAATAGGCTTTAAGGGATCTGAGGACAATAGTCCGTTATATATGTACACAACATATATATATATACATCGATACATATATAGGGCCAGTTAAGGATACATAAAAACGATTTGCATAATGACAACACAACATAGATAAGAACACAAGAGTATGTCGATTTGATGGCAATACAACAAATTTTCTCATCTTGAGTGTTATTTTCACAACGTTTTGGTCAATCTCCATGTGAATCCTATCAAACTCTGGAATCCTTGTCATACTTAGGAATCTGCATTGAATTTAAAATGGAATTCATAAGAGTAGCATGTTCTTGTTTGGTCCGCCATGACCAAGTAAAAGTTCGAAGTAATTCACATCATAAGTATCACCCACATTAAGGATTGAACCTTCAACCTCCAGAAGCGTGTCACTTACAACTGAATTTTACCAAGTATTTTATCCATTATGTCATGCGTCCATACAGATTCCCGAGGTTGACAACAAAGATTCCCGAGTTCAAAAAGATACATTTGAGGAAGGTCGGAGGTTACATCAGCCAAAACGTTGTGAAAATTCAAACTCAAGATAAGTCCGAAGGGTACTTATGTATGTTTGGTACCACACTTAAATACGAAAAACATTATTATTTCGAAAATCATTCTTAATATGGGTAAGGGAGAGTGTTTTGTAACTATTCTGTGCTTCCACATAAAAATTTAGTGAAAAAAAGATATAGTAAAACTTGAATTTAACCTGAAAAAAACTATTTAAAAATAGTGTGGTACCCAAAATACATAAGTACCGTCTGAAGAATTCGAATAATACAAAACTTTTTCCATAAATTTGTGCTGACAACTTGAGTGTATAACAAATAAACATAAACCTGTTTACTAAAAATATAATTCTTATGTTCAATGATGCAATCACAAAAACAATATGTGATATATGCAGCATACGCCGTGGTACAGATATCACAGTTGAGGGTGTTTGTAACGTTACACACGTGTTTATATGCAGCGATCATCTTCAAGACTCTCATCGCCGTCACGAAATTTCTTAAACCACCATTGCGCTGTGCATTCAATAGTGGTTTCTGGACCAAATGATTCGATGATATCCCGAGTTATTTCAGCAGCTTTCAAATTTAGTTTTTAACTAATATAAAATGACCCTCCCCCCTCACACTTTCTATCCCTGCGTAAATCTATACATAAATTCCATGAACAAAGCTTTTTTCCTAGAACTGTCTGCCTGTGGAACACTGTTCTATTGGCCTGTTTCCCAGCCGACTATAATATGGTAGCTTTCAAGTCTAATGTAAACAAGTTCTAGTTGAACCGTTCCGAATTTGTCGGGGGGGGGGGGGTTCCAACAATTGGAGGCCAAAGCCATTTTAATATTCTTCAAATTTAGTTTTTAACTTATATGAAATGATCCTTTCTAAAAAGTGTTTTCATAATTTGAAAATTTTGTTTTCTGAAAAAATAAAAATTTAAAAATTACGTAGGAACATAAGAAAGGAAGTGAAAAGAAATACAACTCGTTTCAGGTTTGAACAAAAGTCATTTATTCCCCTTCTTCAGTCTTGTATGACTTCTCATCTCGACTGTGACATCACCCACGTGTTACTAACATGATCTTTCTCTCTGAACTCTGTCCTTTCGAATGTGATCATTGGTCTGTGCACACGTTCTTTTTATAATCTCTTTCCTTGCCATGACATCATCTCACACATGGCTTGGTCATTTGCATGCCGCTGCCATACACACGTCTGTACTCTGTTACACGTTGTGCTGACCCTATTTATTACTCAGCACTCTTAACAAAACCAAATGTTTAATCCGTGACCACCTTAACCTCTCTGATAGAAACCAACACTTTCTTTCAGCGCATGTCATCACTGGGGCTATAACAATAGCATATTCCTTTCCTTGTTTGGAATCTCAGGTATATATCCACTGATATCTACCTTTTTATGTAGAGTAATGTGGTTCTCGGTTGATTAATTGTGTCTGTGTCGGATATATACTCAAGAATCAAAACAATGAAAAGAATATGCTGTTGTCATAGCCCTAGTCATCACTCAAGCCAACCAATCAGATCTAAGAGCATTGTATTAGCAGCATCTGGCAATGCAATACATAAACGGTGTGTCTCTTCACTCAAAGGCTTTTTTCCCTGGTCTTGATGCCTGATGTGACACAATCTTGGGCGACTACATATTTTTTCACAAACAATTGTGGTGCCATTTTACCGTTGTACAACGACATCTACCAGCAGCAACCTTCCCCCTCTTGTATTTCTCTTGGATGAATTAATATTTCACAAGGACAGGAGCAGCTTCACTCCTTTCTTTTAAATTTCTCAACAATGAATACCAATAATGATGATGATGATGATGATGATGATGATGATCATCATCATCATCATCATCATCATTATCATCAGAAGCAGCAGCAGCATCCTCAATAACAACATCAACAAGGAAGTGAGGGTAACTAAGTGGTCTACGACACAAACTGACAATCTGGGTTCACTTAAGGATGTTGGCAACTTTCCCATAAATACCTGATGTTTTTCCAGAAAGAATTGTAACTAGAAATATATCGGTGAAACCAATGCCAACAATAATCATCTGCTTCATTCCAAATGAATGATGTTGAAAAAGAACATCAACACTTGCAGCTTGTTTTCCTTCAGCCAAAGTTCTATAACAGATACATCAAAAGCATCAGTGAAAAGACCAAACACTCTGGCTAGAATTCAGCATCATAGCAACCATAAACTAATCAATGCATCAGCATTATCATCTAAAGAAGACTCTGGCCAGAATTATGATGATTGCGATCATCATTATATGGTAACGCTCCATCTTTTTCTGCTGAATCATTGCGGCAACCTATTTAACCTCACCCATCTCAGAGTGAAGATTAGCGTGCTCATAAAAGAGATGCTCTTTGCGGAGGATGCAACTCTCACTGCTCACTCTGAGGAAAGTCTTCAATGACTCATCTCTCGCTTTGTAAATGCACGCACAGAGGTTGCACTCATCATCAACTTGAAACCAACATCATACGTCAAGATGTCAACACCACCCCTACAATCATTATCAACGACCACACCCTGAAAGTGGTAGACAAGTTCACCTACATCAGCTCCATCATTTCCAGCAACTTGTCTCTGGACATAGAGCTTAGCATCAGGATAAGCAAAGCGGTGACTTCGATGGTGCACCTAGCACACAGAGTGTGAGACAACACCTTGCTGCTATTCAACACAAAGATGAAAGTGTACCAGTCCTTTGTGCTTAGCATTCTTCTTTATGATGGTGAGTCCTAAACTTTGTACTCAAACCAAGAATAAAGACTGAATGTCTCCCACATATGCAACCTCAGACGTCTCTTAGGGCGTCTTGAAGGATCGAGTTACAAACACAGAGCATGTTTGCCAATGTCATTCAGAGATGCCTGCGCTGGCTTGGTCAGGCGTGCAGGATGGAAGACGGTCACATTCCAAAAGACATCCTATATAGCGAGCTTACCTCTGGAATACAGATGACTAACTGCACTACAAGGGCACTGCAACAGAGATCTGAAGACTTGTGACATTCAGCCAAAAGATCTCAAGTCAGAGATATCCAATCGCACAGCTTGATGAACACAGGTCAAGGACGGCATTAAATTAGTAGAAAAGAAAACCAATAGGTAAAAAAGATAACTCGCAGGCAAGAGAGGATGCTATCCATCTCTGCCCCCACCATCCCTATCGCTGACTACATCAGCAGCAACTGCCAACGAAGCTGCAAATCTAAAATTGAACTACAATCACAGTCGTTGCTGTAGTGCATTATACTAGATGAAGAACTCCATTGTCCCTCGAGACAGAAGGTTGCAATATATAAAATTAATCATGAACTCTTTTCCTAATGGTTACATATTTATTTCTTAGAAATAAATGGCACCTTCATATTTTGCTGCCAACTGTTGGGTATGTTTTTTTTTATTTCTTCCCAACAAATGGTGACTCCAATGAGATCTGACACAGACAGCAACAAGTAAAGAATCATAAACTCTTTTTCCCAGCATATTTATTTCATTGAATGAAATGCTATTTGGTGCTTATCCAGCTTGACACTTATGGCAGCAATTAAAAGTAAAGAAAATACAGACAAGTTTGTATGATATATGTATTAGTCATGGAACAAAGATGAAATATTAAAAAATCACGTAATTTTATCAAGTATTTTTTAATTATTCAAAAAAATTAAATTTCACTTTGTATCCTTAAGCGGGAAAATAAGTAACAGTGATGGTAATATCAAGAGCAGACAACCCATTTTCATTTTAAATTTTTTTTTTTGGGGGGGGGGAGTATCAGAAAGACAACGCAAACGTAAGATGCAAAATCGAACAGTTTTTTGACATAATGTGTATTATTTTTTCATTTTTATTTTTTCAGAAAACAAAATTTTCAAATTATGAAAACACTTTTTAGAAAGGTTATTTTATATAAGTTAAAAACTAAATTTGAAGAATATCAAAATGGCGTTGGCCTTCAATTGTTGCTAAAAAACGGCAAATTTGGAACGCTTCAACTAGAACTTGTTTACATTAGACTTGAAAGCTACCATATTATAGTCGGCTGGAAAACAGGCCAACAGAACAGTGTTCCACAGGAAGACAGTTCTAGGAAAGAAGCTTTGTTCATGGAATCTGTGTTTAGACTTAGATACAGATAGAGTTGGGGAAATTTCTGCTAGTGGTTGTAGCTAGAAAAGTGTTTTTTTCTTTGTAAAAGTTTGGTAGGGGAAGACATAGATTGGAGCTCAGACAAACACTTTCCATAAATGCTGGTCAAATATTTCAATGAAAAAAATTATTTTTGTTTTTACAAATGTTTTTGTTTTTACAAAGACAATACAATGAAAAATTAAGAGAATATTTTAAGAAACTTTAAGGAAATTTAAAGTAAAAACAAAGTTCAAACCAATGGGAAAAAAACACTCATTATATGATAAGTTGCATGAATCAATATTTCCTTTTTTCAACCGTTAGCAATCAATTATTCTTTAATGACTTTTTATGCTTGTTAAGATAGAGTCGACAGATCGATATTTTTTAAATATGTCGTTTTAAGCAAAACCGACATTATGTACTTAGTTATCATGTCGAAAATAGTAATATATCCAAAAATTACGAAAATTCATCGAGTAGAAAGTTATTTAAAGTTAAAAGTATGTAGCGATTTATCATCATTTCTGGACAGTCAAAGGGAAATAACTTAATTAAAATTATCTACAAGGCGTCAGTTCTAAGAAAAACGCCGTTTTGCCCATGTTTTTTTACAAGGGAATCACCACTTATCAAGGCCAAGAGGCCACTTGAGGATAAGGGTTAAAAAGTGTGCAGTGGTTAAAAGAACAATATCATAGTAATCGTTAGAAGTGTAAATTTGGTAAATTGGATTAGTTAAGGGGAACGGCTCATCAAGAACTTGTTTACATTGTACTTGAAGACGGCCATATTTTAGTCATCTGGAAACTAGGTAAACGAAAGAGAGTTCCAAAGGTGTGCAGTTCTAAGAAAGAAGCTTTGTTCATGGGATTTATGTTAAGGTTTAGGCACAGATAAAGAGTGGGGAAAATTATTGATAGTGGTTTCAGCCAAACGAGTGTTTCTCGTGAATGTTTTGGCGAGGGGGACCATGGATTGGAGCTCAGACGAGCGCTTGCCATGAAAAAAAAACGATAAAACAGACTTGCAACGTCTCTTCTGTGAGAAAAAGGTTGCTGCAAAGAGAAAAGGGAATCCCTCACTAGGCTACGAAGTCTATTCTGAACACTGTCAAGGTAGGATAAGGTATTCCTAGCAACTCCTGCCCAGATGTGACAGCAATACTCCATCCTTGGACGTACCTGGCCTTTATATAGGTAGAAAATTGCATTAGCAGGTAGATATCTACTGGATCTATAGAAGGATCCCACTATTTTTCCAGTGAAACAAATAATTGTTACGGAAAACTGTTTAAAATTGCATTTTCCTTATATGTTATAAAGTAGACGTTCACACACGGGGAACATAACTTGGAACGCAAAATTTAGAATCCGACAGAAATGGTTTCTGACATTTGTAACCTATAAGGATAGACTTTTATTACTAAAAACACAATACCAATTCAGTGAACCTTCGTAATTTTTGGATATACAGGGTGGCCCACTTCAAAGTAGCCAGATCTCTCTAATCATTCTTTTTTTTTTTTTTCAGATTAAGCAGCCAACTTAAAAGTAGACCGACTTCTTTAATCTTTCTTTAATGATTTTTTTTTTTTTCAGATTAAGTTCCTAATTTCTTAAAATCAACATTTAAAATGTTTTAAGTATGGTGTTATCGCTGCAGCAGAGAATAGTGATTGTGGAAGCCTATCAGAACAACAAGCAAAGGATTATGGCTACCACGTTCCCTGGACTTGTCATCATGTGATTTTTATGTTTGGGGGACTTTCAACCAAATAGTTTATGCAAATAATCCTCACAATCTAGACCAACTAAAGGAGAACATTACCAAAGAAGATCTACAAGCAGTATCTGCAAACGTTGTTAAACGTTTGCAGATATGCGTAGATATCAATGGGGAGCACTTCCAGCAGCTTTTATTACACTACAGGTAATTTAAACAATAAAAGAATGTTCCCCCTCTCTACTACATTTTTCTGCGCTATTTTTAAGTGGTCCACCCTGTTTTCTACATGAGAATTATGTATTTTTGCTTAAAATGACATATTTAAAAAATCAATCTGCCGCCTCTCTCTTAACAAATACCATATTTTTTTAATAAAATTGGAATCAAAAGGAATGATTAAGATTGTACAACACACAACAATGATGAAATCAAGAAAAAATTTAAGAAAAATTATTGAATGCATAAAAGAACTAATAAGCATTGACCAAGGTAAATTGAAATAAAACAGGAAATATAGAAAGAACATTGAATAAGCCAAAGGGAACTAAAACTGCCAGAAATCCGATAATGTTTGCCTCCCCGTCTGTCTTCTACTCCAGGATTGACACGCACACAAATGTCTTGATATGCAGGGGTTAGTCAGGAGAACCTTGCATGAGGATATTTTTCCTGGCAAGTAAACCATGACCAAATATTCAAAATGAAATAGTATTCAAAGTTTAAATAAAATCTCATCTGCAATGGTTACCAGAAACTAATATGAAGAAAGTCCGACTTTCTCCAAGTGACATTGACTCTGGTAGCAGCACTAAGCTGGATACTCCACTAGACTAGATTAATTAAATTCCTGAGATCCAATAAGACCAAGAGATCACAAGAAAAGTTATACTATAGTATAATATACTATAACTATAATATACTATAGTATAATATACTATAGTATAATATACTATAGTATAATATACTATAATTATAAGATAGTTAACTGATCTTCTTCAATTCTTTATTATCTCAACGTTTAAGATATTGAATTTTTAATGATTCTTCTTATTTTATATTTTGTTTATTTTGTTTTATAATACAAACAGTTAATTGGTTACGGTTAGGTTGGGGTTTGTTTACAGATCAGTTTGCACATTTGATGAAATTCAATATTTGCTTCCAGAGACTGTAACACCTGTCCCAACTTGACTAGATTCGTGTTGTTGATATATACAAGTTTTCACAAATTCAATGAAAATTACGTGCTAAATCATTTTTCACAAATTTATTGAAAGTTACGTCTTAATTCAGTTTTTCTAAAGTTCATTGACAGTTACGTGTTTAATGAGTTTTCAAAATTTTATTGAAAGTTATCTCCTTAATCAGTTTTCAAAAATTAATTAAAAAGTTTGTTCTTAATCAGTTTTCAAAAATTTATTGACAGTTATGTCCTTAATCAGTTTTCAAATTTTTTTTAAACTTATGTGCTTTTATTAGTTCTCACATATTTTTTGAAAGACACACCATTTATCATTTTTCACAAATTGATTCAATTTACTCCATTAATCATGTTATGTGCTTATTTTGTTTTCACAAATTCAATAAAAGTTAGTGCTTAATCAGTTTTCACAAATTTATTAAAAGTTTCATCTTTAAGCAATGTTCACAATTTATTGAAAGTAACGTATTTAATGTTTTCACAAATTTTCAAAACTTACGTCCTTAATCCGTGTTCATAACTTATTGAAAGTTACGTATTTAATCAGTTTTCACAATTTATTTAAAGTTACGTATTTAATCAGTTTTTCAAATTTTTGGAAAGTTACGTATTTAATCAGTTTTCACAATTTATTAAAAGTCATGTGCTTAATCAGTTATCACAAATTTATTGAAAGCAACGTCGTTAATCAGTTTTCACAGATTCAATGAAAGTGACATCTTAATCAAAATTGAAAGTTACTTCTTTAATCAGTTTTCACAGATTTATTGAAAGTCACGTGATTAATTAGTTTCTACAATTATATTGAAAGTTCTGTGCTTAATACGTTTTCACATATTTATTGAAACTTCCACGATTAATTAGTTTTCTACACATTCATTGAAAGTCGCGTCATTAATCAGTTTTCACAAATTTATTGAAACTTCCACTATTAAACAGTTTTCTTCAAATTCATCAAAAGTTACGTACTTAATCAGATCTTAGGAATTTATTGAAAGTTATGCGCTTAATTTGTTTTCATAAATTCGATGAAAGTTGCGCCCATAATCAATTTTTACAAAATCAATAAAAGTAACGTGATTTAGCAGTTTTCATAAATTCAGTAAAAATTACGTGCTTTGTCAGTCGTCACAAATTTATTGGAAGTTGTGTGCTTATTTAGTTTTTTAGAAATTCAATGAAAATTACGTCCTTAATCATTTTTTACAAACGTAATAAAAGTTATGTCCGTATCAGTTTTTACAAATTCAATGACAATTACGTTCTTAATCAGTTCTTTACAAATTTAATGAAAGTTACATGCGTAATCAGTTTACTCAAATTTATTTAAAGTTATGTCATTAATCAGTTTTAACAAATTCAATGAATATTACGTCCTTAATCATTTTTCACAAATTTATTTAAATTACGTCCTTAGTTTTCACAAATTTATTGAAAGTTTCATCCTTAATCAGTTTTCAGAAATTTATTGAAAGTTACGTCAATAATCAAAATTCACAACTTTATTGAAACTTAAATCCTTTATTAGTTTCCAGAAAATTAACATTTTGTAATATATTTAAGTGTTTTTTTTTCGTGATTCTAGTTAACTTTGACAACTGAAATATTGAGTTTTCATTTAAAAACAATAATTACTTATATTTTTTTGTATCAATTTCAACAATAAGCAATGTAATCTACTTAATTGTTACTTCACAATTAGTTAAATATTTCTGGATTATTACATAAAACATTTATTCTGATGATTCAACGAAAAAATTATTTCGGCCATGTTTGTTTTGCCGTGTGACATGCGACGTAAACATAATAACAAACAAGAGACGAAGAACAAAATTAAAAAAAAATAATAAAAAACCAGAGATGATGAAAAAAAAAAAATAATAATAACAAACAAGAGATGAAGAAAAAATTTTTAAAAAATTATAATAACTAACAAGAGATGAAGAAAAAAATAAAAAAATAATAATAACAAACAAAAGATGAAGAAAAAAAATAATAATAACGAACAAAAGATGAAGAAAAAAAAATAAAAAAAAAATAATAACAAACAAGAGATGAAGAAAAAATAAAACATAATAATAACAAACAAGAGATGAAGAAAAAAATGAAAAAATAATAATAACAAACAAGAGATGAAGAAAAAAAAATAAAAAAAAAATAATAACAAACAAGAGATGAAGAAAAAAAATAAAACAATAATAATAACAAACAAGAGATGAAGAAAAAAATGAAAAAATAATAATAACAAATAAGAAATGATGAAAAAAAAAAAAAATCATAACAAACAAGAGATGAAGAAAAAAAATAAAACAATAATAATAACAAACAAGAGACGAAGAAAAAAATGAAAAAATAATAATAACAAACAAGAGATGAAGAAAAAAATTAAAAAATAATAATAACAAACAAGAGACGAAGAAAAAAATTAAAAAATAATAATAACAAACAAGAGACGAAGAAAAAAAATGAAAAAATAATAATAACAAACAAGAAATGATGAAAAAAATAAAAAAAATAATAATAACAAACAAGAGATGAAGAAAAAAAATAAAATAATAATAATAACAAACAAGAGATGAAGAAAATAATAAAAATATAATAATAACAAACAAGAGATGAAGAAAAAAAATAATAATAACAAACTAGAGATGAAAAAATAATTTTAAAAAATAATAATAACAAACAAGAGATAAAGAAAAAAATAAAAAAAATAATAATAACAAACAAGAGATGAAGAAAAAAATATAATAATAATAACAAACAGGAGATGAAGAAAAAAATAAAAAAATAATAATAACAAACACGAAATGAAGAAAAAAATGAAAAAATAATAATATCAAACAAGAGATGAAGAAAAAAAATAAAAAAATAAATAAAAAATAAGAGATGAAGAAAAAAAAATAAAAAATAATAATAACAAACAAAAGATGAAGAAAAAAATAGAAAAATAATAATAACGAAGAAAAGATGAAGAAAAAAAAATAATAATAAGTACAAACAAGACATGAAGAAAAAAAATATAAAAAAAATAATAATAACGAAGAAAAGATGAAGAGAAAAAATTAAAAAACAATAATAATAACAAACAAGACCTGAAGTAAAAAAAGAAACACTAATAATAACAAACAAGAGATGAAGAGAAAAATAAAATACTAATAATAACAAACAATAGATGAAGAAAAAAAAATCATAATAACAAACGAGAGATGAAGAAAAAAATAAAAAATTATAATAACAAACAAGAGATGAAGAAACAAAAATTTAAAAATAATAATAAAAAACAAAAGATGAAGAAAAAAATAAAAAAATAATAATAACAAACAAGAGATAAAGAAAAAAATAAAAAATAATAATAACAAACAAGAGATGAAGAAAAAAATAAAAAAAATAATAATAACGAACAAAAGATTAAGAAAAAAAAATTAAAAAATAATAATAACAAATAAGAGATGAAGAAAAAAATTTAAAAAAAAATAATAACAAACAAGAGATGAATAAAAAATAAAAAAATAATAATAACAAACAAGAGATAAAGAAAAAAAATAAAAAATAATGATAACAAACAAGAGATGGAGAAAAAAATTAAAAATAATAACAACAAACAAGAGATTAAGAAAAATATTAAAAATAATAATAACACACAAGAGATGAAGAAAAAAATTAAAAATAATAATAACAAACAAGAGATGAAGAAAAAAATAAAAAAGTAATAATAACAAACAAGAGATGAAGAAAAAAAATAATTATAACAAACAAGAGATGAAGAAAAAAATAAAAAATAATAATAACAAACAAGAGATGAAGAAAAAACAATAATAATCACAAACAAGAGATCAAGAAAAAATAATAATAACAAACAAGACATTAAGAAAAAAATTAAAAAGTAATAATAACAAACAAGAGATGAAGAAAAAAAAAATAATAACAAACAAGAGATGATGAAAAACATAAAAAAATAATAATAACAAACAAGAGATGAAGAAAAAAAAATAAAAAAATAATAATAGCAAACAAGTGATGAAGAAAAAAAATTAAAAAATAATAATAACAGACAAGAGATGAAGAACAAAAATTAAAAAATAATAATAACCAACAAGAGATGAAGAAAAAAAATTAAAAAATAATAATAACAAACAAGAGATGAAGAAAAAAATTAAAAATAATAATAACAAACAAGAGATAAAGAAAAAAATAAAAAATAATAATAACAAACAAGAGATGAAGAAACAAATGAAAAAATAATAATAACAAACAAGAGATGAAGAAAAAAATTTAAAAAAAATAATAACAAACAAGAGATGAAGAAAAAAAAAAAAATAATAATAACAAACTAGAGATGAAGAAAAAAATTAAAAAATAATAATAACAATCAAGAGATGAAGAAAACATAAAAAAGTAATAATAACAAACAAGATATGAAGAAAAAACATAATAATAACAAACAAGAGATGAAGAAAAAAATTAAAAAATAAAATAACAAACAGGAGATGAAGAAAAAAAAATAATAATCACAAACAAGAGATGAAGAAAAAAATAATAATAACAAACAAGAGATGAAGAAAAAAATAAAAAAGTAATAATAACAAACAAGAGATGAAGAAAAAAATAAACAAGTAATAATAACAAACAAGAGATGAAGAAAAAAAATAATAATAACACACAAGAAATGAAGAAAAAAATAAAAAAATAATAATAACAAACAAGAGATGAAGAAAAAAAATTAAAAAATAATAATAACAAACAAGAGATGAAGAAAAACATTAAAAAATAATAATAACAAACAAGAGATGAAGAACAAAAATTAAAAAATAATAATAACAAACAAGAGATGAAGAACAAAAATTAAAAAATAATAATAACCAACAAGAGATGAAGAAAAAAAAATTAAAAAAAAATAATAACAAACAAGAGATGAAGAAAAAAAATTAAAAAATTATAATAACAAACAAGAGATGAAGAAAAAAATAAAAAATAATAATAACAAACAAGTGATGAAGAAAAAAAGAAGAAAATAATAATAACAAATAAGAGATGAAGAAAGAAAATTAAAAAATTATAATAAAAAACAAGAGATGAAGAAAAAAATTAAAAAATAATAATAACAAATAAGAGATGAAGAAAAAAAATAAAAAAAATAATAACAAACAAGAGATGAATAAAAAATAAAAAAATAATAATAACAAACAAGAGATAAAGAAAAAAAATAAAAAATAATGATAACAAACAAGAGATGGAGAAAAAAATTAAAAATAATAACAACAAACAAGAGATTAAGAAAAATATTAAAAATAATAATAACACACAAGAGATGAAGAAAAAAATTAAAAATAATAATAACAAACAAGAGATGAAGAAAAAAATAAAAAAGTAATAATAACAAACAAGAGATGAAGAAAAAAAATAATTATAACAAACAAGAGATGAAGAAAAAAATAAAAAATAATAATAACAAACAAGAGATGAAGAAAAAACAATAATAATCACAAACAAGAGATCAAGAAAAAATAATAATAACAAACAAGACATTAAGAAAAAAATTAAAAAGTAATAATAACAAACAAGAGATGAAGAAAAAAAAAATAATAACAAACAAGAGATGATGAAAAACATAAAAAAATAATAATAACAAACAAGAGATGAAGAAAAAAAAATAAAAAAATAATAATAGCAAACAAGTGATGAAGAAAAAAAATTAAAAAATAATAATAACAGACAAGAGATGAAGAACAAAAATTAAAAAATAATAATAACCAACAAGAGATGAAGAAAAAAAATTAAAAAATAATAATAACAAACAAGAGATGAAGAAAAAAATTAAAAATAATAATAACAAACAAGAGATAAAGAAAAAAATAAAAAATAATAATAACAAACAAGAGATGAAGAAACAAATGAAAAAATAATAATAACAAACAAGAGATGAAGAAAAAAATTTAAAAAAAATAATAACAAACAAGAGATGAAGAAAAAAAAAAAAATAATAATAACAAACTAGAGATGAAGAAAAAAATTAAAAAATAATAATAACAATCAAGAGATGAAGAAAACATAAAAAAGTAATAATAACAAACAAGATATGAAGAAAAAACATAATAATAACAAACAAGAGATGAAGAAAAAAATTAAAAAATAAAATAACAAACAGGAGATGAAGAAAAAAAAATAATAATCACAAACAAGAGATGAAGAAAAAAATAATAATAACAAACAAGAGATGAAGAAAAAAATAAAAAAGTAATAATAACAAACAAGAGATGAAGAAAAAAATAAACAAGTAATAATAACAAACAAGAGATGAAGAAAAAAAATAATAATAACACACAAGAAATGAAGAAAAAAATAAAAAAATAATAATAACAAACAAGAGATGAAGAAAAAAAATTAAAAAATAATAATAACAAACAAGAGATGAAGAAAAACATTAAAAAATAATAATAACAAACAAGAGATGAAGAACAAAAATTAAAAAATAATAATAACAAACAAGAGATGAAGAACAAAAATTAAAAAATAATAATAACCAACAAGAGATGAAGAAAAAAAAATTAAAAAAAAATAATAACAAACAAGAGATGAAGAAAAAAAATTAAAAAATTATAATAACAAACAAGAGATGAAGAAAAAAATAAAAAATAATAATAACAAACAAGTGATGAAGAAAAAAAGAAGAAAATAATAATAACAAATAAGAGATGAAGAAAGAAAATTAAAAAATTATAATAAAAAACAAGAGATGAAGAAAAAAATTAAAAAATAATAATAACAAATAAGAGATGAAGAAAAAAAATAAAAAAAATAATAACAACAAACAAGAGATGTCAAAAAAAAAAAAAAAAATAATAATAACAAACAAGAGATGAAGAAAAAAATAAAAAATAATAATAACAAACAAGAGATTGAGAAAAATTTAAAAAATAATAATAACAATAAAGAGAAGAAGACAAAAATTAAAAAAATAATAATAACAAACAAGAGATGAAGAAACAAAATAAAAAAAATAATAATAACAAACAAGAGATGAAGAAAAAAATTAAAAAATAATAATAACAATCAAGAGATGAAGAAAAAAATTAAAAAATAATAATAACAAACAAGAGATAAAGAAAAAAATAGAAAATAATAATAACAAACAAGAGATGAATAAAAAAAATAATAACAGCAAACAAGAGATGAAGAAAAAAATAAAAAAATAATAATAACAAACAAGAGATGAAGCAAACAATAAAAAATAATAATAACAAACAAGAGATGAAGCAAACAATAAAAAATAATAATAACAAACAAGAGATGAAGAAAACAATAAAAAATAATAATAACATACAAAAGATAAAGAAAAAAATAATAAATAATAATAACAAACAAGAGATGAAGAAAAAAAATAATAATCACAAACAAGAGATGAAGAAAAAAATAATAATCACAAACAAGAGATGAAGAAAAAATAAAAAATAGTAATAACAATCAAGAGATGACGAAAAAAATTAAAAAGTAATAATAACAAACAAGAGATGAAGAAAAAAAATAATAATAACAAACAAGAGATGAAGAAAAAAATTAAAAATAATAATAAAAAACAAGAGATGAAAAAAAAAATGAAAAAATAATAATAACAAACAAGAGATAAAGAAAAAAATAAAAAAATAATAATAACAAACAAGAGATGAAGAAAAAAATTAAAAATAATAATAACAAACAAGAGATGAAGAAAAAAAATAATAATAACAAACAAGAGATGAAGAAAAAAATTAAAAAATAATAACAAGAAAAAATAACAACATAATAATAACAAACAAGAGATGAAGAAAAAAATAAAAAATAATAATAACAAACAAGAGATGAAAAAAAAAATTAAAAATAATAATAACAAACAAGAGATGAAGAAAAAATTGAAACATTATAATAACAAACAAGAGATGAAGAAAAAAATGAAAAAATAATAATAACAAACAAGGGATGAGGAAAAAAAAATAATAATAACAAACAAGAGATGAAGCAAAAAATTAAAAAATAATAATAACAAACAAGAGATGAAGAAAAAAAATAATAATAAAAAACAAGAGATGAAGAAAAAAAAATAAAAAATAATAATAACAAACAAGAGATGAAGAAAAAAATTAAAAAATAATAATAACAAACAAGAGATAAAGAAAAAAAGAAAAAACTAATAATAACAAAGAAGGGATAAAGAAATAAAGAAAAAATAATAATAACAACAAGAGATGAAGAAAAAAAATAATAATAACAAACAAGAGATGAAGAAAAAAATTAAAAATAATAATAACAAACAAGAGATGAAGAAAAAAATAAAAAATAATAATAACAAACAAGAGATGAAGAAAAAAATTAACAAATAATAATAACAAACAAGAGATTAAGAAAAAAAATAATAATCACAAACAAGAGATGAAGAAAAAAATAATAATAACAAACAAGAGATGAAGAAAAAAATTAAAAAGTAATAAAAACAAACAAGAGATGAAGAACTAAAAATAATAATAACAAACAAGAGATGGAGAAAAAAATTAAAAAATAATAATAACAAACAAGAGATGAAGATAACAAATTAAACAATAATAATAACAAACAAGAGATTAAGAAAAAATAAAAAAATAATAATAACAAACAAGAGATGAAGTAAAAAATAAAAAATAATAATAACAAACAAGAGGTGAAGAAAAAATAATAATAACAAACAAGAGATGAAGAAAAAAATTAAAAAATAATAATAACAAACAAGAGATGAAGAAAAAAATGAAAAAATAATGATAACAAACAAGAGATGAAGAAACAAAATAAAAAAAATAATAATAAAAAACAAGACATAAAGAAAAAAAAAATAATAATAACAAACAAGAGACGAAGAAAAAAATATTTAAAAATAATAATAACAAACAAGAGATGGAGAAAAAAATAAAAAATAATAATAACAAACAAGAGATGAAGAAAAAAATAAAAAAAAATAATAACAAACAAGAGATGAAGAAAAAATTGAAACATAATAATAACAAACAAGAGATTAAGAAAAAAAATAATAATCACAAACAAGAGATGAAGAAAAAAATAATAATAACAAACAAGAGATGAAGAAAAAAATTAAAAAGTAATAATAACAAACAAGAGATCAAGAAAAAAAATAATAATCACAAACAAGAGATGAAGAAAAAAATTAAAAAATAATAATAACAATCAAGAGATGAAGATAACAAATTAAACAATAATAATAACAAACAAGAGATTAAGAAAAAAAGAAAAAAATAATAATAACAAACAAGAGATGAAGAAAAAATAAAAAAATAATAATAACAAACAAGAGATGAAGAAAAAATAATAATAACAAACAAGAGATGAAGAAAAAAATTAAAAAATAATAATAACAAACAAGAGATGAAGAAACAAATGAAAAAATAATGATAACAAACAAGAGACGAAGAAACAAAATAAAAAAAATAATAATGACAAACAAGACATAAAGAAAAAAAATAATAATAACACACTAGAGACGAAGAAAAAAATATTTAAAAATAATAATAACAAACAAGAGATGGAGAAAAAAAGAAAAAAATAATAATAGCAAACAAGAGATGAAGAAAAAAATTAAGAAATAATAATAATAGACAAGAGATGAAAAAAAAATTTAAAAATAATAATAACAAACAAGAGATGAAGAAAAAATTGAAACATAATAATAACAAACAAGAGATGAAGAAAAAAATGAAAACATAATAATAACAAACAAGGAATGAAGAAAAAATAAAAAATAATAATAACAAACAAGAGATGAAGCACAAAATTAAAACATAATAATAACAAACAAGAGATGAAGAAAAAAAATAATAATAAAAAACAAGAGATGAAGAAAAAAAATTAAAAAATAATAATAACAAACAAGAGATAAAGTAAAAAATAAAAAAATAATAATAACAAACAAGGGATGAAGAAAAAAAGAAAAAATAATAATAACAACAAGAGATGAAGAAAAAAAATAATAATAACAAACAAGAGATGAAGAAAAAAATAAAAAATAATAATAACAAACAAGAGATGAAGAAAAAAATTAAAAATAATAATAACAAACAAGAGATGAAGAAAAAAATTAAAAATAATAATAACAAACAAGAGATGAAGAAAAAAATAAAAAAAATAATAACAAACAAGAGATGAAGAAAAAAATAAAAAATAATAATAACAAACAAGAGATGAAGAAAAAAATTAAAAAATAATAATAACAAACAAGAGATGAAGAAAAAAATAAAAAATAATAATAACAAACAAGAGATGAAGAAAAAAAAAAAAAAATAATAACAAACAAGAGATGAAGAAAAAAAATTAAAAAATTATAATAACAAACAAGAGATGAAGAAAAAAATAAAAAATAATAATAACAAACAAGTGATGAAGAAAAAAAGAAGAAAATAATAATAACAAATAAGAGATGAAGAAAAAAAATTAAAAAATTATAATAAAAAACAAGAGATGAAGAAAAAAAAAAAAGTAATAATAACAAACAAGAGATGAAGAAAAAAATTAAAAAATAATAATAACAAATAAGAGATGAAGAAAAAAAATAAAAAAAATAATAACAACAAACAAGAGATGTCAAAAAAAAAAAAAAAATAATAATAACAAACAAGAGATGAAGAAAAAAATAAAAAATAATAATAACAAACAAGAGATTGAGAAAAATTTAAAAAATAATAATAACAATCAAGAGAAGAAGAAAAAAAATTAAAAAAATAATAATAACAAACAAGAGATGAAGAAACAAAATAAAAAAAATAATAATAACAAACAAGAGATGAAGAAAAAAATTAAAAAATAATAATAACAATCAAGAGATGAAGAAAAAAATTAAAAAATAATAATAACAAACAAGAGATAAAGAAAAAAATAGAAAATAATAATAACAAACAAGAGATGAATAAAAAAAATAATAACAGCAAACAAGAGATGAAGAAAAAAATAAAAAAATAATAATAACAAACAAGAGATGAAGCAAACAATAAAAAATAATAATAACAAACAAGAGATGAAGCAAACAATAAAAAATAATAATAACAAACAAGAGATGAAGAAAAAAATAAAAAATAATAATAACATACAAAAGATAAAGAAAAAAATAATAAATAGTAATAACAAACAAGAGATGAAGAAAAAAAATAATAATCACAAACAAGAGATGAAGAAAAAATAAAAAATAGTAATAACAATCAAGAGATGACGAAAAAAATTAAAAAGTAATAATAACAAACAAGAGATGAAGAAAAAAAATAATAATAACAAACAAGAGATGAAGAAAAAAATTAAAAATAATAATAAAAAACAAGAGATGAAAAAAAAAATGAAAAAATAATAATAACAAACAAGAGATAAAGAAAAAAATAAAAAAATAATAATAACAAACAAGAGATGAAGAAAACAATTAAAAATAATAATTACAAACAAGAGATGAAGAAAAAAAATAATAATAACAAACAAGAGATGAAGAAAAAAATTAAAAATAATAACAAGAAAAAATAACAACATAATAATAACAAACAAGAGATGAAGAAAAAAATAAAAAATAATAATAACAAACAAGAGATGAAAAAAAAAATTAAAAATAATAATAACAAACAAGAGATGAAGAAAAAATTGAAACATTATAATAACAAACAAGAGATGAAGAAAAAAATGAAAAAATAATAATAACAAACAAGGGATGAAGAAAAAAAAAATAATAATAACAAACAAGAGATGAAGCAAAAAATTAAAAAATAATAATAACAAACAAGAGATGAAGAAAAAAAATAATAATAAAAAACAAGAGATGAAGAAAAAAAAATAAAAAATAATAATAACAAACAAGAGATGAAGAAAAAAATTAAAAAATAATAATAACAAACAAGAGATAAAGAAAAAAAGAAAAAACTAATAATAACAAAGAAGGGATAAAGAAATAAAGAAAAAATAATAATAACAACAAGAGATGAAGAAAAAAAAATAATAACAAACAAGAGATGAAGAAAAAATTAAAAATAATAATAACAAACAAGAGATGAAGAAAAAAATAAAAAATAATAATAACAAACAAGAGATGAAGAAAAAAATTAACAAATAATAATAACAAACAAGAGATTAAGAAAAAAAATAATAATCACAAACAAGAGATGAAGAAAAAAATAATAATAACAAACAAGAGATGAAGAAAAAAATTAAAAAGTAATAATAACAAACAAGAGATGAAGAAAAAAAATAATAATAACAAACAAGAGATTGAGAAAAAAATTAAAAAATAATAATAACAAACAAGAGATGAAGATAACAAATTAAACAATAATAATAACAAACAAGAGATGAAGAAAAAAATAAAAAAAAATAATAACAAACAAGAGATGAAGAAAAAATTGAAACATAACAATAACAAACAAGAGATTAAGAAAAAAAATAATAATCACAAACAAGAGATGAAGAAAAAAATAATAATAACAAACAAGAGATGAAGAAAAAAATTAAAAAGTAATAATAACAAACAAGAGATCAAGAAAAAAAATAATAATCACAAACAAGAGATGAAGAAAAAAATTAAAAAATAATAATAACAATCAAGAGATGAAGATAACAAATTAAACAATAATAATAACAAACAAGAGATTAAGAAAAAAAGAAAAAAATAATAATAACAAACAAGAGATGAAGAAAAAATAAAAAAATAATAATAACAAACAAGAGATGAAGAAAAAATAATAATAACAAACAAGAGATGAAGAAAAAAATTAAAAAATAATAATAACAAACAAGAGATGAAGAAACAAATGAAAAAATAATGATAACAAACAAGAGACGAAGAAACAAAATAAAAAAAATAATAATGACAAACAAGACATAAAGAAAAAAAAATAATAATAACACACTAGAGACGAAGAAAAAAATTATTAAAAATAATAATAACAAACAAGAGATGGAGAAAAAAAGAAAAAAATAATAATAGCAAACAAGAGATGAAGAAAAAAATTAAGAAATAATAATAATAGACAAGAGATGAAAAAAAAATTTAAAAATAATAATAACAAACAAGAGATGAAGAAAAAATTGGAACATAATAATAACAAACAAGAGATGAAGAAAAAAATGAAAACATAATAATAACAAACAAGGGATGAAGAAAAAATAAAAAATAATAATAACAAACAAGAGATGAAGCACAAAATTAAAACATAATAATAACAAACAAGAGATGAAGAAAAAAAATAATAATAAAAAACAAGAGATGAAGAAAAAAAAATTAAAAAATAATAATAACAAACAAGAGATAAAGTAAAAAATAAAAAAATAATAATAACAAACAAGGGATGAAGAAAAAAAGAAAAAATAATAATAACAACAAGAGATGAAGAAAAAAAATAATAATAACAAACAAGAGATGAAGAAAAAAATAAAAAATAATAATAACAAACAAGAGATGAAGAAAAAAATTAAAAATAATAATAACAAACAAGAGATGAAGAAAAAAATTAAAAATAATAATAACAAACAAGAGATGAAGAAAAAAATAAAAAAAATAATAACAAACAAGAGATGAAGAAAAAAATAAAAAATAATAATAACAAACAAGAGATGAAGAAAAAAATTAAAAAATAATAATAACAAACAAGAGATGAAGAAAAAAATAAAAAATAATAATAACAAACAAGAGATGAAGAAAACAATAAAAAAATAATAATAACAAACAAGAGATGAAGAAAAAAATAAAAAAAATAATAACAAACAAGAGATGAAGAAAAAAATTAAAAATAATAATAACAAACAAGAGATGAAGAAAAAAATAAAAATATAATAATAACAAACAAGAGATGAAGAAAAAAATAAAAAATAATAATAACATACAAAAGATTAAGAAAAAAATAATAAATAGTAATAACAAAGAAGAGATGAAGAAAAAAATAAAAAATAATAATAACAAACAAGACATAAAGAAAAAAAAAATTTATAATAACAAACAAGAGATGAAGAAAAAAATAAAAAATAATAATAACATACAAAAGATTAAGAAAAAAATAATAAATAGTAATAACAAAGAAGAGATGAAGAAAAAAAATAAAAAATAATAATAACAAACAAGAGATGAAGAAAAAAATAAAAAATAATAATAACAAACAGGAGATGAAGAAAAAAATAAAAAATAATAATAACAAACAAGAGATGAAGAAAAAAAATAATAATCACAAACAAGAGATAAAGAAAAAATAAAAAATAATAATAACAAACAAGAGATGAAGAAAAAAAATAATAATAACAAACAAGAGATGAAGAAAAATATAAAAAATAATAATAACAAACAGGAGATTAAGAAAAAAATAAAAAATAATAATAACAAACAAGAGATGAAGAAAAATATAAAAAATAATAATAACAAACAAGAGATGAAGAAAAAATTAAAAAATAATAATAACAAACAGGAGATGAAGAAAAAAAAAAAATAATAATAACAAACAAGAGATGAAGAAAAAAATTAAAAAATAATAATAACAAACAAGAGATGAAGAAAAAAAATAATAATCACAAACAAGAGATGAAGAAAAAATAAAAAATAGTAATAACAATCAAGAGATGAAGAAAAAAATTAAAAAGTAATAATAACAAACAAGAGATGAAGAAAAAAAATAATAATAACAAACAAGAGATGAAGAAAAAAATTAAAAATAATAATAACAAACAAGAGATGAAGAAAAAAATAATAATCACAAACAAGAGATGAAGAAAAAAATAATAATAACAAACAAGAGATGAAGAAAATAATGAAAAAATAATGATAACAAACAAGAGATGAAGAAAAAAATAAAAAAATAATAATAACAAACAAGACATAAAGAAAAAAAAATAATAATAACAAACAAGAGACGAAGAAAAAAATATTTAAAAATAATAATAACAAACAAGAGATGGAGAAAAAAAGAAAAAAATAATAATAGCAAACAAGAGATGAAGAAAAAAATTAAGAAATAATAATAACAAACAAGAGATGAAAAAAAAATTTAAAAATAATAATAACAAACAAGAGATGAAGAAAAAATTGAAACATAATAATAACAAACAAGAGACGAAGAAAAAAATGAAAAACTAATAATAACAAACAAGGGATGAAGAAAAAATAACAAATAATAATAACAAACAAGAGATGAAGCAAAAAATTAAAACATAATAATAACAAACAAGAGATGAAGAAAAAAATAATAATAACAAACAAGAGATGAAGAAAAAAATTAAAAAATGATAATAACAAACAAGAGATAAAGAAAAAAAGAAAAAAATAATAATAACAAACAAGGGATGAAGAAAAAAAGAAAAAATAATAATAACAAACAAGAGATGAAGAAAAAAAATAATAATAACCAATAAGAGATGAAGAAAAAAATAAAAAATAATAATAACAAACAAGAGATGAAGAAAAAAATAAAAAAAAAATAATAACAAACAAGAGATGAAAAAAAAATTAAAAAATAATAATAACAAACAAGAGATGAAGAAAAAAATTAAAAATAATAATATCAAACAAGAGATGAAGAAAAAAATTAAAAAATAATAATAACAAACAAGAGATGAAGAAAAAAATAAAAAATAATAATAACATACAAAAGATTAAGAAAAAAATAATAAATAATAATAACAAACAAGAGATGAAGAAAAAAAATAAAAAATAATAATAACAAACAAGAGATGAAGAAAAAAATAAAACATAATAATAACAAACAAGAGATGAAGAAAAAAATAAAAAATAATAATAACAAACAAGACATGAAGAAAAAAATTAAAAAATAATAATAACAAACAAGAGATGAAGAAAAAAATAATAATCACAAACAAGAGATGAAGAAAAAATAAAAAATAGTAATAACAATCAAGAGATGAAGAAAAAAATTAAAAAGTAATAATAACAAACAAGAGATGAAGAAAAAAAATAATAATAACAAACAAGAGATGAAGAAAAAAATTAAAAATAATAATAACAAACAAGAGATGAAGAAAAAAATAATAATCACAAACAAGAGATGAAGAAAAAAATAATAATAACAAACAAGAGATGAAGAAAAAAATGAAAAAATAATGATAACAAACAAGAGATCAAGAAAAAAAATAAAAAAATAATAATAACAAACAAGACATAAAGAAAAAAAAATAATAATAACAAACAAGAGACGAAGAAAAAAATATTTAAAAATAATAATAACAAACAAGAGATGGAGAAAAAAAGAAAAAAATAATAATAGCAAACAAGAGATGAAGAAAAAAATTAAGAAATAATAATAACAAACAAGAGATGAAAAAAAAAATTAAAAATAATAATAACAAACAAGAGATGAAGAAAAAATTGAAACATAATAATAACAAACAAGAGACGAAGAAAAAAATGAAAAACTAATAATAACAAACAAGGGATGAAGAAAAAATAACAAATAATAATAACAAACAAGAGATGAAGCAAAAAATAAAAAAATAATAATAACAAACAAGAGATGAAGAAAAAAATAATAATAACAAACAAGAGATGAAGAAAAAAATTAAAAAATGATAATAACAAACAAGAGATAAAGAAAAAAATAAAAAAATAATAATAACAAACAAGGGATGAAGAAAAAAAGAAAAAATAATAATAACAACAAGAGATGAAGAAAAAAAATAATAATAACCAATAAGAGATGAAGAAAAAAATAAAAAATAATAATAACAAACAAGAGATGAAGAAAAAAATAAAAAAAAATAATAACAAACAAGAGATGAAAAAAAAATTAAAAAATAATAATAACAAACAAGAGATGAAGAAAAAAATTAAAAATAATAATATCAAACAAGAGATGAAGAAAAAAATAAAAAATAATAATAACAAACAAGAGATGAAGAAAAAAAATAATAATAACCAATAAGAGATGAAGAAAAAAATAAAAAATAATAATAACAAACAAGAGATGAAGAAAAAAATAAAAAAAAATAATAACAAACAAGAGATGAAAAAAAAATTAAAAAATAATAATAACAAACAAGAGATGAAGAAAAAAATTAAAAATAATAATATCAAACAAGAGATGAAGAAAAAAATAAAAAATAATAATAACAAACAAGAGATGAAGAAAAAAAATAAAAAATAATAATAACATACAAAAGATTAAGAAAAAAATAATAAATAATAATAACAAAGAAGAGATGAAGAAAAAAAATAAAAAATAATAATAACAAACAAGAGATGAAGAAAAAAATAAAACATAATAATAACAAACAAGAGATGAAGAAAAAAATAAAAAATAATAATAACAAACAAGACATGAAGAAAAAAATTAAAAAATAATAATAACAAACAAGAGATGAAGAAAAAAATAATAATCACAAACAAGAGATGAAGAAAAAATAAAAAATAGTAATAACAATCAAGAGATGAAGAAAAAAATTAAAAAGTAATAATAACAAACAAGAGATGAAGAAAAAAAATAATAATAACAAACAAGAGATGAAGAAAAAAATTAAAAATAATAATAACAAACAAGAGATGAAGAAAAAAATAATAATCACAAACAAGAGATGAAGAAAAAAATAATAATAACAAACAAGAGATGAAGAAAAAAATGAAAAAATAATGATAACAAACAAGAGATCAAGAAAAAAAATAAAAAAATAATAATAACAAACAAGACATAAAGAAAAAAAAATAATAATAACAAACAAGAGACGAAGAAAAAAATATTTAAAAATAATAATAACAAACAAGAGATGGAGAAAAAAAGAAAAAAATAATAATAGCAAACAAGAGATGAAGAAAAAAATTAAGAAATAATAATAACAAACAAGAGATGAAAAAAAAAATTAAAAATAATAATAACAAACAAGAGATGAAGAAAAAATTGAAACATAATAATAACAAACAAGAGACGAAGAAAAAAATGAAAAACTAATAATAACAAACAAGGGATGAAGAAAAAATAACAAATAATAATAACAAACAAGAGATGAAGCAAAAAATAAAAAAATAATAATAACAAACAAGAGATGAAGAAAAAAATAATAATAACAAACAAGAGATGAAGAAAAAAATTAAAAAATGATAATAACAAACAAGAGATAAAGAAAAAAATAAAAAAATAATAATAACAAACAAGGGATGAAGAAAAAAAGAAAAAATAATAATAACAACAAGAGATGAAGAAAAAAAATAATAATAACCAATAAGAGATGAAGAAAAAAATAAAAAATAATAATAACAAACAAGAGATGAAGAAAAAAATAAAAAAAAATAATAACAAACAAGAGATGAAAAAAAAATTAAAAAATAATAATAACAAACAAGAGATGAAGAAAAAAATTAAAAATAATAATATCAAACAAGAGATGAAGAAAAAAATAAAAAATAATAATAACAAACAAGAGATGAAGAAAAAAATAAAAAATAATAATAACATACAAAAGATTAAGAAAAAAATAATAAATAATAATAACAAAGAAGAGATGAAGAAAAAAAATAAAAAATAATAATAACAAACAAGAGATGAAGAAAAAAATAAAACATAATAATAACAAACAAGAGATGAAGAAAAAAATAAAAAATAATAATAACAAACAAGACATGAAGAAAAAAATTAAAAAATAATAATAACAAACAAGAGATTAAGAAAAAAATAATAATCACAAACAAGAGATGAAGAAAAAATAAAAAATAGTAATAACAATCAAGAGATGAAGAAAAAAATTAAAAAGTAATAATAACAAACAAGAGATGAAGAAAAAAAATAATAATAACAAACAAGAGATGAAGAAAAAAATTAAAAATAATAATAACAAACAAGAGATGAAGAAAAAAATAATAATCACAAACAAGAGATGAAGAAAAAAATAATAATAACAAACAAGAGATGAAGAAAAAAATGAAAAAATAATGATAACAAACAAGAGATCAAGAAAAAAAATAAAAAAATAATAATAACAAACAAGACATAAAGAAAAAAAATAATAATAACAAACAAGAGACGAAGAAAAAAATATTTAAAAATAATAATAACAAACAAGAGATGGAGAAAAAAAGAAAAAAATAATAATAGCAAACAAGAGATGAAGAAAAAAATTAAGAAATAATAATAACAAACAAGAGATGAAAAAAAAATTTAAAAATAATAATAACAAACAAGAGATGAAGAAAAAATTGAAACATAATAATAACAAACAAGAGACGAAGAAAAAAATGAAAAACTAATAATAACAAGGGATGAAGAAAAAATAACAAATAATAATAACAAACAAGAGATGAAGCAAAAAATTAAAAAATAATAATAACTAACAAGAGATGAAGAAAAAAATAAAAAATAATAATAACAAACAAGAGATGAAGAAAAAAATTAAAAAATGATAATAACAAACAAGAGATAAAGAAAAAAAGAAAATAATAATTATAACAAACAAGGGATGAAGAAAAAAAGAAAAAATAATAATAACAACAAGAGATGAAGAAAAAAAATAATAATAACCAATAAGAGATGAAGAAAAAAATAAAAAATAATAATAACAAACAAGAGATGAAGAAAAAAATAAAAAAAATAATAACAAACAAGAGATGAAAAAAAATTAAAAAATAATAATAACAAACAAGAGATGAAGAAAAAAATTAAAAATAATAATATCAAACAAGAGATGAAGAAAAAAATAAAAAATAATAATAACAAACAAGAGATGGAGAAAAAAATAAAAAATAATAATAACATACAAAAGATTAAGAAAAAAATAATAAATAATAATAACAAAGAAGAGATGAAGAAAAAAAATAAAAAATAATAATAACAAACAAGAGATGAAGAAAAAAATAAAACATAATAATAACAAACAAGAGATGAAGAAAAAAATAAAAAATAATAATAACAAACAAGACATGAAGAAAAAAATTAAAAAATAATAATAACAAACAAGAGATGAAGAAAAAATAATAATCACAAACAAGAGATGAAGAAAAAATAAAAAATAGTAATAACAATCAAGAGATGAAGAAAAAAATTAAAAAGTAATAATAACAAACAAGAGATGAAGAAAAAAAATAATAATAACAAACAAGAGATGAAGAAAAAAATTAAAAATAATAATAACAAACAAGAGATGAAGAAAAAAATAATAATCACAAACAAGAGATGAAGAAAAAAATAATAATAACAAACAAGATATGAAGAAAAAAATTAAAAAGTAATAATAACAAACAAGAGATGAAGAAAAAAAATAATAATAACAAACAAGAGATGAAGAAAAAAATTAAAAAATAATAATAACATACAAAAGATGAAGAAAACAATAAAAAATAATAATAACATACAAAAGATTAAGAAAAAAATAATAAATAATAATAACAAACAAGAGATGAAGAAAAAAATAATAATCACAACCAAGAGATGAAGAAAAAATAAAAAAAAATAATAACAATCAAGAGATGAAGAAAAAAATTAAAAAATAATAATCACAAACAAGAGATGAAGAAAAAAAATTTAAAAATAATAATAACAAACAAGAGATAAAGAAAAAAATAAAAACATAATAATAACAAACAAGAGATGAAGAAAAAAATTAAAAATAATAATAACAAACAAGAGATTAAGAAAAAAAATAATAATAACAAACAAGAGATGAAGAAAAAAATTAAAAAATAATAATAACAAAAAAGAGATGAAGAAAAAAATGAAAAAATAATGATAACAAACAAGAGATAGCACTATCAGAATTTTTGTAGGAATTTTTGACACCCCTAACACGAAACTGCGAATACAATATAAAAATCTCGTAATTTCTCTGTTAAAAGTGGGTTATTTATTTTCTTTATGGATTATACTTCCAAAATAAACTATTACAGTTGTTTTAAAAGTAATAAAAATATTTTTATTTTTTTTTTAAAACAGTAATGAATTTTCCGAACTCAATATTTTTCAATTTTTAAACTCAATATTTTTAAATTTTTAAATTTTAAAAATCTATCAAAATTTTTCTATTGATTCTATTTTTACGATATTTTCAGGGTCAATGTGAAATTTTATGTTCTTTCCAATAAACCGAATATAATATTTTAGACAAACGTTTTTTTTTTTTTTATTCACGGTTTCCCCCCCCCCATCCCAATTGTTAAGTGTCTATTACAAAGTAAATACTTAATTTCGACCCGGATAAGTACATAATTATTTACTCACAAATTGAAGAGAAAAGGTCAATACATAATATATTCAAATTTAAAAAAAAACGGACATCGTGTTCTTGTAGAATTTTACCTGTAAAGTTTGAAGTTTAAAACCTTTTTTTAAACCACGTTATTTGTTTTTTCTTTTTTCTTTTTTTTTTTTTAATGGAACCTTGGTCCTTGCTCCTTTAATTGAAAAAAAAATTAGGGCTTGAATTACATTTTTCGAGGAGTTATAAGTTTGGAAAGTCAGGGGGTCGAATAATTCACGCCTCCAATTTTGTAAATGTCTAATAATAATTAATTTCGACTCGGATAAGTACATAATTATTTACTCACAAATTGAAGAGAAAAGGTCAATACATAATATATTCAAATTTAAACAAAAACGGACATCGTGTTCTCGTCGAATTTTACCTGTAAAGTCCGAAGTTTAAAACCTTTTTTAAAAAAAAACACGTTTTTTTTTTTTTTTTTTTTTTTAATGAAATCTTGGTCCTTGCTCCTTTAATTGAAAAAAAAGATTAGGGCTTGAATTGCATTTTTCGAGGAGTTATAAGCTTGGAAAGATGGGGTGGAATTATTCGCTATTTTCACAAAAAATTCTGATACTGCTAAACAAGAGATGAAGAAAAAAAATAAAAAAATAATAATAACAAACAAGACATAAAGAAAAAAAAATAATAATAACAAACAAGAGACGAAGCAAAAAATATTTAAAAATAATAATAACAAACAAGAGATGAAGAAAAAAAGAAAAAAATAATAATAGCAAACAAGAGATGAAGAAAAAAATTAAGAAATAATAATAACACACAAGAGATAAAGAAAATATAAAAACATAATAATAACAAACAAGAGATGAAGAAAAAAATAAAAAATAATAATAACAAACAAGAGATGAAAAAAAAAATTTAAAAATAATAATAACAAACAAGAGATCAAGAAAAAATTGAAACATAATAATAACAAACAAGAGATGAAGAAAAAAATGAAAAAATAATAATAACAAACAAGGGATGAAGAAAAAAAAATAATAATAACAAACAAGAGATGAAGCAAAAAATTAAAAAATAATAATAACAAACAAGAGATGAAGAAAAAAAATAATAATAAAAAACAAGAGATGAAGACAAAAAAAATAAAAAATAATAATAACAAACAAGAGATGAAGAAAAAAATTAAACAGTAATGATAACAAACAAGAGATGAAGAAAAAAAATAATAATCACAAACAAGAGATGAAGAAAAAAAATTAAAAAATAATAATACCAAACAAGAGATGAAGATAAAAAATTAAACAATAATAATAACAAACAAGAGATGAAGAAAAAAATAAAAAATAATAATAACAAACAAGAGATGAAGAAAAAAATTAAAAATAATAATAACAAACAAGAGATGAAGAAAAAAAATAATAATCACAAACAAGAGATGAAGAAAAAAATAATAATAACAAACAAGAGATGAAGAAAAAAATTAAAAAGTAATAATAACAAACAAGAGATAAAGAAAAAAAGAAAAAATAATAATAACAAACAAGAGATGAAGAGAAAAATTAAAAAATAATAATAACAAACAAGAGATGAAGAAAAAAATAAAAAAAAATAATAACAAACAAGAGATGAAGAAAAAAATAAAAAAAAATAATAACAAACAAGAGATGAAGAAAAAAATTAAAAAATAATAATAACAAACAAGAGATGAAGAAAAAAATAAAAAATAATAATAACAAACAAGAGATGAAGAAAAAAATAAAAAATAATAATAACATACAAAAGATTAAGAAAAAAATAATAAATAATAATAACAAAGAAGAGATGAAGAAAAAAATAAAAAATAATAATAACAAACAAGAGATTAAGAAAAAAATAAAAAATAATAATAACAAACAAGAGATGAAGAAAAAAATTAAAAAATAATAATAACAAACAAGAGATGAAGAAAACAATTAAAAAGTAATAATAACAAACAAGAGATGAAGAAAAAAAATAATAATCACAAACAAGAGATGAAACAAAAATTTAAAAATAATAATAACATACAAGAGATGAAGATAAAAAATTAAACAATAATAATAACAAACAAGACATGAAGAAAAAAATAAAAAATAATAATAACAAACAAGAGATGAAGAAAAAAATTAAAAATAATAATAACAAACAAGAGATGAAGAAAAAAAATAATAATCACAAACAAGAGATGAAGAAAAAAATAATAATAACAAACAAGAGATGAAGAAAAAAATTAAAAAGTAATAATAACAAACAAGAGATGAAGAAAAAAAATAATAATAACAAACAAGAGATGAAGAAAAAAATTAAAAAATAATAATAACAAACAAGAGATGAAGATAAAAAATTAAACAATAATAATAACAAACAAGAGATTAAGAAAAAAATAAAAAAATAATAATAACAAACAAGAGATGAAGAAAAAATAAAAAATAATAATAACAAACAAGAGATGAAGAAAAAATAAAAAATAATAATATCAAACAAGAGATGAAGAAAAAATAATAATAACAAACAAGAGATGAAGAAAAAAATTAAAAAATAATAATAACAAACAAGAGATGAAGAAAAAAATGAAAAAATAATGATAACAAACAAGAGATGAAGAAAAAAAATAAAAAAATAATAATAACAAACAAGACATAAAGAAAAAAAATAATAATAATAACAAACAAGAGACGAAGAAAAAAATTAAAAAATAATAATAACAAACAAGAGATGAAGAAAAAAAGAAAAAAATAATAATAGCAAACAAGAGATGAAGAAAAAAATAAAAAATAATAATAACACACAAGAGATGAAGAAAAAATTAAAACATAATAATAACAAACAAGAGATGAAGAAACAAATAAAAAATAATAATAACAAACAAGAGATGAAGAAAAAAATAAAAAATAATAATAACAAACAAGAGATGAAGAAAAAAATTAAAAATAATAATAACAAACAAGAGATGAAGAAAAAAAATAATAATCACAAACAAGAGATGAAGAAAAAAATAATAATAACAAACAAGAGATGAAGAAAAAAATTAAAAAGTAATAATAACAAACAAGAGATAAAGAAAAAAAGAAAAAATAATAATAACAAACAAGAGATGAAGAGAAAAATTAAAAAATAATAATAACAAACAAGAGATGAAGAAAAAAATAAAAAATAATAATAACAAACAAGAGATGAAGAAAAAAATTAAAAATAATAATAACAAACAAGAGATGAAGAAAAAAATTAAAAAAT
>NC_136491.1:81646625-81656625 GCF_053919585.1 Euprymna scolopes
CATCTCCTACGAGGCTACAAAGTCTATTTTGAACTCTATCAAGGCAGGACAAGTCCTTTTTAGCAGCTCCTGCCCAGATGTGGCAACAGTAGTCCATCCTTGGACGTACCTGGCTCTTATATAGATAGAGAATTGCATCAGCAGTGAGATATCTACTGGATCGATAGAAAGATCCCACCATTTTTCCAGCGGCCTTGGCAACAGATTTGATGTACGTATTCCATTTAAGATCAGGAGTAACGGTCAAGCCCAGAAGCTTGTCAAAACTTGAGGCCTCCTGAAGACGAGAGCCATTCATTTCAATTGATGCCAGATGTGGATCAGAGTGTTGATGATATAAAGAGAGAAGCTTGGTTTTAGATACATTAAAAGCAACCAACCACTCCTTTCCCCATTGTACTACATGCTCAAGATCAGAGGAGAGAGAATCGGAGAGAACTTGGTCGTTTACTGTCTTAGATGTGCTACCATAAATGGTAGTTTCATCGGCATAAATGTCTACAAATGATGTAAGGATGTGATTTGGAAGATCATTAATGTAGATCAGGAAAAGAGTTGGGCCTAGAATGGACCCCTGAGGGACACCGGCATTAATACTGTGAGCTTCTGATTTTTGCCCCCCCCCCAACTACTACTCTTATGAACCTATCAGAAAGAAATGATTTAATAATCGAGAAAACATTTCCAGCTATACCATAGTTAGAGATCTTGTGAAGTAAACCTTCATGCCATACCCTATCAAAGGCCTTTGGTGTGTCAAGAGCAATTGCCCTAGAAAGGTAGCCTCCGTCGAGAGATTTGCTAATCCTATGAGATATAACTGTAAGCACATCTGCAGTAGATCTAGCAGAACGGAAACCATATTGAGTGTCACTAAGAAGGTTGTTTTCGTTGAGATGTTTGATTACTTCTGTATTTAACACAGATTCCAGCAACTTACACATGACGCACAGGAGACTTATTGGCCTGTACTGAGAGGGGGATGAACGATCACCTGAATTCTTAAATACAGGGCATACTGATGAGATTTTCCAGGGAGATGGGAAGCAATTCTCCTTAAGACAACGTTTAAACAGTTTTGTAAGTATGGGCGCTAGTTTTGGTTGAGGTTTTTTGAGTACTATAATTGGAATATCGTCAGGGTCTGTTGCTTTACTGAAATCAAGGTTTTGATTAGTTGGTAACATCACGTACAGATATATGTATATCACATAGCGTGTTTTCTGATACAGGAGGAAATATTGGGGGTTGGCGGCCTTGGTAGTAAAGAGTAGAATTAGCTGCAAAGTTCTTGGCAAAGAGTTTGGCTTTGTCTTATGCTGACGAGATTATCTCAGGTCCATTGGTAATAGTTTAGATAGAGCACACACCTGTTCAGGATTCTGTTTGCTATTTGCCAAAACTGGTGGGAACCAAGCCGCTGCTCAGCTACTTTGGACTTGACGAACTGGACATACAACTCTCTTGCGTTATTTATTACTTTCTTACAATGGTTGCTGGCAGTCCTGAAAGCGGCTTTAGTTTCCATACATCTATTACGTTGGAAGTAGTGGAAAAAGTGATTCCTGTGCGCAATGGCAGCAGCACATTCTGGAGAAAACCATGGCTGGCTGTTATGTTTTTGCTGGAACTTTTTCGAGGATATGAAACGGCCTATACCTACGATTAACCATTCCGTCAGGTCTGATACTATAGAGGACACATCCTTTTTAAACATGGAACACAGAGGTAGATCCGATATAAATGTACGGAAGCTATCCCAGTCAGCCTTAGTGTATCGATATACTGTACGAGGGAGTGGTACGTCTGGGGACTTATTACATTTCATTTTTATCTTAATTGATACAACAGAGTGATCGGAAGATCCAACAGGAGACAGAACAGAAACTGTACATAGTTCAGGGCAAGTTGTGAGAAAAAGATCTAGTAGACTCGCATACTGGCCGCCATGGTCGGGCACACGGGTGGGTTCGTGAACAATCTGAGTGAGGTCATAAGCAATGGAGAAATCATGACAGAACCTCCCCTCATCATCGGTTTAGTTTGAGTGGGTCAACCATTCCACGTTGTGAACATTGAAGTCTCCACATACGTGAATATTAGCTGAAGGATAAGCAGATAGGACTTGGTCAATTTTCTTAGATATACTTTTAAAGATAGTAACTCGGCTGTTGTGGGGGCAATAGAGAGTAAATATAAATGCAGTAGTGTGAGCTAATGTAACCCGGAAGTACATATAGGGTAAGTTTGGATCTTCTCTGGAGATGTCCCTACCATATGGAAAGCCATCTTTAATATAGACACATATTCCATGCCCATGGCGATCTTGGGGGTCAGATTTAGAAGTTAAGTTAGAGTATTCTTTAATTGCGAACTCTTCTAGGGAAATAGCCTATCCAATGCCAGTTTCGCTTAAAAATAAAAGGTCTGGTATAGTCTCCTGTAATTGGGTTTCAACCTCTGGAAGGTTAGAACGTAGACCCCTGATGTTGGAGAAGTGACATGGTAGTAGGCGTCTACGTTGGAAGTTGGAGAACCGGGTTTAATCGTGTATTTTTTCTTGAAACTTGTCATGATGGAATTTCTGGAATTTGTGGACTAGGTCGTCAGATTTGCTTAGAGCAGAAAAGAGAGGGGAAACTAAGAGAGAAAAAGAAATGAAGAATTTTTTTTTTTGTAGAACATAAGGTAAAGCCGTAACTAATATGGCATCGAGAGGCCCTACCAGAAGCTACTGCATGGTCAAGAATCCATTCACCAAATGGCAATACAGCAGCCCCAGTACTTTGCACCTACTGATAGGACAGCCTTCTTAGTGGTTAATCCAAGGTTCGAGTCCCTGACTATCAGGCGGATAACGTCAGCCCAGATAAAACGTTTACCTCCAGCATTCTTACCAGTGACATGGCTACAAGGATAGACATAGAACCAGAAAATTTCTACCATCTTTGCCAACTGTTCGCACAAAATACTGCCAACCCAAAAAACAGCTTTTTCTTCTCCTTTTGTCAGAAAAATCACTCATTAAAAGTGAAGACTGAGGGACAAATAAAGAGAAGCGAGAGTAACGAGAGCTGCCGATAACGCATCCACAATGCGTTTATACTCTCCATTTTAAAAAATTATGGAGTATTATACTTAATAAAAGTCCAACGGACGTGTTTAAGGGAAAATATGGTGATAGATTCCCCTCTCACGAACTAAAAATGAATACAATTACCTAATCTATTTTTGCAATCAAATTGGTAGATAAATAAACATTTATGGACGAGAAAAACGCTAGCATTTAATAAAACAGAAATACATAAATTAAATACTGAAATAAAATGTTGTTATTAATATTTGAATCTAAAAATAAAAAGTACGATTAATATAGAAGTCACTTATCTTGAAAAAACACTTCCGTCTCCAAAATGCAAACTGTAGGAAAGAATTTTAGTTTTAATAACAGCGTTCAAAAGACTTTTTTTTAATTAACCGTTAAAAGAAAAGCGTAATCTTATTCTGGACTTTAGCTAGTTACGTTTTTAGAAACTTGCGATATAAAAGGAAAGCGGAGGGGGCGTAAACCCTCTTTGTTTCTTTGCGAAAAAAAAAATGCAAGAACTGTAAACCAGACGTCTATTTATTTCTTGTTAAGTTGTGCCAAAATTAATTTTTGCTTCAAGAAAAAAAGAAAAAAAAAGAAAAAGCATTACGCTGTGCTTTGTGGGGAAAAGGGAGAAAAAGAATTGACTTAAATTCTAAATATAACTGTCCACTTTTTATGCAACTTGGACTTTTCAGCTGGAAGTGAAACATATTTCGTTCTTCTTAAGTTGGTTATTACGGGAAATGCACCATTTTATTTTGCGAATTTTGTTAAATGTTTTCTTATTTCTGGTTGAACATTTTTCCCCTTTTTTGGAGAACTTGCAAATATCCTTTTTCCTCTTTCTTGTTAAGTGAGACCTGACAGCCTTCACACACACACACACACACACACACACACACACACACACACACACACACACACAAAGGAAAGTTTCAAAAAAGAAAAAAACTTTTTGTCGTTCGCCTGGGAAGGATATCCAATATGGAGGATTTCAAGGCAATAATTACGCAATTACTAAGGGCTCAAATGGATCACCAGCAAAAGTTGGAGGAAAGATTTTAAGATCAAATGCAACAACAAGCACAGCGGCAACATATGTGAAGGGGAAATTGTTTCTTCAACAGAAGGAACAAGATGAGAAATTGCTACTTCAACAGAGGAGACACGAGGGATTATTTTTTTAAAATATTGAATAAGACCAAACACAGTGATGACAGCACTGTATTTTCCCAAAACACCATATGGAATTTCATCGATATGTTTGACTACCTACCCGAACAGGATATGACGTTTGACGGTTTTAATAGGAGATACGAAAACTTATTCACTGTTAACTGTCAAGTGTGGAACGTTGCCAAAGGGGTCCGCCTACTTCTACGAAAGCTAGGGACCACAGAACACAGTAAGCTCGTTGATTATATTCTTCGCAGGTAGACGAGCGAGCTGGAATTCTCCAAAGTGGTCAACCTCTTAGCTGAACTCTTCAGCCCGAATACGTTCTTTATTCACAAGAGATGGAAGTGCTTCAACCTGGCAAAACACGACGATGAAGACTATCTCACCTTCGCGTCTATTGTTAACATACACTGTATTTTAGTCTAGCTGAATTATCAGCAGATGATTTCAAATGTTTGGTGTTTCAGCGAAAGAGAACACAGGGATAAGACGATGCGCCCTACCTAAACTCGAAAGTGAACAAAGTCTCACTCTCCAGAAGTTGACCGAGGATTGCCAACGTGTAGTTAGTGTAAAGAACGACTCACAAAACATCGAGGAATCAAGCCTGTCATACACGCGAAGGACTAGCTTCAGACCAAATAATTACTTTTATGGAAAAAACAAACAAACAAAAAGAAAAACGGTGGACAACCAAAGAGTGGCAATCCCATCTCCAAACCTGATTCGTCCACAAAGCTGTACAACCGTTGCGGCGGATAATATGGTCCGTTAAATGGTTTTACAAAGACAAAATATGTAATGAGTGAGGCAGGAAAGGCCACAAAGCGACGCTTGACAAAAGGAAGAAAAATAACAGAGTTCGACGAACAAGATCCGACAGAGAAGTGGAGAAAAACCGCCGGAAATACGTCACGGTCAACATCCTCAATAAGATAGTGGAGATACAGTAAGACACTGGCTCAGACCATTATCAACCTACAGACATGGAAAAGGTTGAAGAAACCAACCATGCGTAAGACGAATGAGTAAGCTCGAACAGTGACAGGGGATAAAGTAAAATTTGACGTTAAATGGCGCTACCAAAAAAGTGAAAGTTTATGTACATAAGACATCCGAAACCCTCTTCGGAACGGATTGGATGGAGCGATTTGAATTGTGGTACCAACCAATTAACAAATTCTGCCATAAAGTAGAAGACTCGTCCACGGGGGCACAATGATTGAATGAAGGAGTTAAAGGGAAATTTTCCAGAAATTTTCTCATCGAGTTTCGGAAGACGTACCAAGGCTATAGCCAGATTCGAACTGAAGGAAAACGCTCGACCCATTTTCAAGAAGAAACGAAACATGCCGCTTGCGGCAACCGAGAAAATTACTAAGGAACTGGATCGGCTTCAAAAGACAGGAATACTATTAAAAGTGAGCACAAAGATTCGTGTATGAGCAAATTTATCCACGGTCCTGATTGCAGCTCTAAAAATATTACCACTATCCTCTCCCTACACCAGAGGAGGTATTCAGCAAACTAAACGGTAGTAAAATGTTTTCTAAAGTGGATTTAAGCAACGTGTATTCACAGATCCCCGTCGAGGAGGAATTTTCTAAACTTCTCTGCATCATATGCACAGGGACTCTACAAGTTTGAGAGGTTAGCTTTCGGGTTCAAGGTAGCACCTGCAATCTTTCAGCAGGTCATGGACATCATGCTGGGCTGCCTTGACTTCATTTGCGCTTATTTGGACGACATCGTAATTGCCGGTAAATCCACAGACGAGACTCGCAAACACATACATGGGATTTTTAAAAGAATGCAAAGCTTCAGTTTTAAAGTAAAAGAAGTTACGTGTGATTTCCTCATGAATGAGATAAAATATCTAGGTTAGATAATTGATAAAAATGGTAGACACCTCGACCCTGAGAAGGCAGAAGCCATAAAGAACATGCTTGCTCCCGATAATGGGCAAGAACTCGAAAGCTTTCTGGGACTGGCTAACTATTACCAAGTCTTCATAAAGAACATGCATGACTTGCGTGCCCCACTGAACGAATTACTAAAGAAAGAAAAAGCCTGGGATTGGACTCCTGAATGCAAAGCAACGTTTGAGGAAATAATGGATACGTTAACATTGGATCTTTTTCTTACACGCTATCAGCCAAAGTCGAAAATAATAGTAGCAAACGACGCAAGCTCATATGATGTTGGAGCTTGTATACTTCATATAATGCCCGATGGTACCAAAAAAACGATCGCCCATGCACCCAGAACCCTACTACCAGCCGAGAGGCAGTACTTGCAGATAGAAAAGGAGGCACTATGTATCATATTCGCCGTAACGAAATTTCATAGATACTTACATGGCAGAAAATTTACGTTGCAAACTGACCATAAGTCGTTGCTTAAGATCTTCGGATATAAAAACGGCTTATTGAAATATACTGCCAATAGGCTGTTGAGATGGAGTACAGTCTTACTGAATTATGATTTTACACTGAAGTACTTGTGATCAAAGTAAAGTAGCCATGCTGATAGCCCATCTAGACTGATACCTACGAAGGGGAACCTTTTGAGGATTCCATCATTGTTGCGCTTTATACTGACTGCGAAATTAAAAATAATGATATTAGAGAGTTTCCGGTGTCCCTACCAGAAATTAAAAGAGAAGCAGAAAAGGATAACTTTATCTTCCACATCAAAAACAAGATTGCTATGAAGGACGACTATGTTCCTGAAGTATTCCAAACCACCGATTACATTTAAACACTGGCCAAAGACTGACTGTGGTCTAGAATTAATATCGACTTTGCAGGTTCGCTTGAGGACCACTATTACTTAGTCGTAGCCTCCGATAGCTACATCAAATGGTCTGAGGTGGTTTGCTCAACAATGGAATTAAGATCACGTCTGTAGAGTTCAAAAACTTTTGCGACACGTTCCAAATTAAACATATAACCACTCTTCAATATTACCTCAGATCGACTGGGCAAGCGGAACGCTTTGTGGACACTCTCAAAAGAGCACTGAAGAAAGTTCAAGGTACCGCAACAGATCAAGCCCTCCAACAATTCGTACACTTGTATAGGATTATACCTAATCCTAACACGGCTTCACCGGCGGAAACTATGTTTGCACGGAAGGTGAGATCCGTTTTCGACAAACCCTTACCGAAACAATCAAGACCACAAGTGACCACTTGCGTACCCAGTAAATGTTTCATGACAGGGGAGAGAGTTTTCTTTAAAAGTTACAAAAATAACACCTCATTCTGGGATGTGGTTACGATAGGTAAGAGAGTCGGTGATATGGTATATATCATGAAAGGACCGAAACATACTCATAAACGTGACCAAAATCAATTAAGATGTCGCACAGATTACATCAGCGATACACCACCGTTGGAGAAAGAACCGATCGACACTATTTTCGAGATATTTGATCTCGAACCTTTCAAAACAATACCTGAACAACGACGGTCAGTTCAGGAAAAAAAGTTAACCGATCAACTAATGAACGATCCTAAACGAAAGAAGTCTTAACAGCTTTTACGAACAAAAAGCTTGGGGTGGGTCTTGGGGACACACCCCTACTACCTAGAATGAACTATTCCATGTCACTTCCATCCATGACGTCACTTCCGTCTATGACGTCACTTTTGGGTAACCGAAGACCGGTCAGTCACGGACACGCGGAAATTATGGTCGTCCAGTAGTTGAGCAAAGATATTGCTCAATTTATCTTTTTCATGTATTTTCGTTAAGGCATATTTATTTAACTGTTACTGTGTTCTCCCTCGTCAATTCTTCAATACTAACATCACAACGGTTTTTAAATAAATTTTCATTGTTTTATTTAAATTTCCGTTAAATAAACAGATCTCGTTTAAAAGATGTCGGTAAAAATAAGTCGGAAAAAGAAAGTCCCCAGAAGAGTTGTTTTATTTTTGCGTCAAAAACTATTAAGATTTATTTCCTTTCATATGCCCGCATTTCGAATTTTAATTTCCCAATTGGTGTTAGCTTCAGGCGGATATGTTTTCTATTCAATCTACGATTGTCAAGTTTTCCCATTCATTGAAAGAAGAGATGTTTATAAATTTTTCATCAAGAGCAAAAGACGCTGTTCTTGTGCTAGTCGAACCGGATACACAGTTAGTACAAACACACACACACACACACACACACATATATATATATATATATATATATATATATATATATATATATATATATATATATAATGAAAATGTTTGTCTGTGTGTGTCTATGTGTGTACATTTCTCTACAAAAATACTTTGTCAATTTTCAGTCTGCAGACTCGAGATTTGACATAAGGGGTATTGAGATTTGGGAAAATCTTTTTAATCGGTTTTCCGACAGAAATTTGGCTGTCAATCGGTCAAAGTTCAACGATTTGACTTTTAAAAACTCTACCAAACTCCTCTGCCAATTTTGGGTCTAAACACTTGAAATTTTAGATGTATATGGATCAAAGTTTTTAATTTGAATTGAGTCCAAAACAATAAATGTTAAGGAGTCAAAGGTTTAAAAGATTTTATCTCTGCGGTCTCTACCAAATTACTCAGCCAATTTTGGGTCTAAATATTTGAAATTTTACATAAAGTGTATTCAGACATAGGACAAGCTTTTTATACGGTTGTTGGCAAAAAATTTGGCTGCCAAGGGGTTAAAGTTCCAAAGATTTTACCTTTACGGTTCTATCAAACTATTCAGCCAATTTTGGGTCTAAACATTTGAAATTTTAACTAAAGGGTATTCAGACATGCAGCAAGCTTTTTAATCAGTTTTTGGGCGAGAATTTGGCTGCCAAGAGGTCAAAGTTGAAATAGATGAGCTTTGCAGACTCTACCAAACTAGTCCGCCAATTTTGAGTCTAAACACTTTAATTCTTAGGTGTAGGTTACCTGGACATGAGTCAAAATTTTAATATACATATATATATATATATATATATATATATATATATATATATGCACATAAAGTTATGAATAGTACGTAGGGCCCAAGGCCCAATCAAAACCAGAGCGAACTGATAGTATATATATATATATATATATATATATATATATATATATATATATATAGAGAGAGAGAGAGAGAGAGAGAGAGAGAGGGAGAGAGAGAGAGAGAGAGATAACGCATTCTTCCGGCATTTCAAAATAACACTGCAGACAGACAACAAGCGAATTTTTTTACTAGCAGCTTTTTTTTCTTTAACTTAACATCATGGCAAGAGGGAAATATTTATAGAATTCTGAAGATGGAGTATAGCTCCGAAATATTAATTTTAAACAAATATTTTTTCATTTTTCATAATACTGAATTGTAATTTGGCTTTCAAACATATCTTATGCATATTTTATTTTAAAATTCAGTCAACAGTTCTATCACGGAAATCACAACCCTGACTTCCATATATATAAATATATATATATGTGTGTGTGTGTGTGTGTGTGTGTGTGTGTGTGTGTGTGTGTGTGTGTGTGTGTGTGTGTGTGTGTGTGTGGAGGGGGGTGAAAGAGAGAGAGATAGGTGTTCCATATGTACTCGAAAATAGTTAGCAGAGTTTTTTTTAATTTCACACAAATGTGCTGTATGTGTCCAGCAGTATCCTTAGATAGATTTTGTATCAGAATACACCCCCCATATATATGTCGGTGCTTATATATATATATATATATATATATATATATATATATATATATATATATAT
>NC_136491.1:81661625-81709125 GCF_053919585.1 Euprymna scolopes
TATACAAACACATATATATATATGTACACATACACAGATACGTAAAAATACACGCATATATACATATATAAACATATATGCAAGTACACATACATCCAGATGCAAACACTTACACATACATATATATATACATATACATATACATACATATATATACATATAAATATAAATTAGCTGGGAGGGGGGGGGATTGAAAAATATTTTATAAATAATTTTTAAATTTTCAGGCGTTGTAGTTGAAGGAAAGAGAGAAAGAGAAAAATATAAATTAATGAATTATAAGTTACAAGTTTATTTTACTAATATAGAAATAGGTAAGAATATCAGTAAGTTAATCAAATAATAAAATTCATAAAATTATTAGGGAGATATTTATAATAAGTGAATAAAACACATACACACAGAAAAACACACACACAAAAATACATGTAGAAGATACGTAACCAAATACAAATATATATAAAAAAACACATACATATACACACATATAGAAGATACGCACAAACACAAATACATATATATACATACATATACACACACACATATATATACACACATATAAATACATACATACACACACATATACATACATATACAAACACACACACATACACACGCACACACACACATATATATATACATGTGCACATATATATACACATATATATATATATATATATAAATTAGCTGGGCAGGGAGAAATTGAAAAAATTAATTTTTTGTTTTTAATTTATTATTTATAGTTTTTTGAATTGTCTCCTAACTACACATTGAGCACTTTAGTCCGGTTTTTTTTTTACCACTGGTAAATAAATATATATATATATATATATATATATATATATATATATATATATACATATATATATATATATATATATATTAGTCAGTACAAAAAATGTGCCGGTTTGTAAAAGAACCATTTTTAACCAATTGTAATTTATTTAGTGCATACTTTTATTACTTAAACACAGTCTGCCAAGACTAAGCTCGTTCTTTTTAATAATTACGAGAAACCTTTTCAACCACCAATAGAAAACATGAGTTGGAACAGATACATCGAGAGCATTGTCATGGCTGCTGCGAAGAAGGTAAGCTCTCTCTACCGTGCTAGAAAGTTACTTATGTCTGAAAGAGTCCTGTACCTCTACATTACTACTTACTTTAAGGGGGCGGCATGTTTCACCCTTGTAAACCTTTCTGCAACTGCATGGGATGGAGTATATGCAGTTTTTGGTCATGTTCTCCTCCATGCGAGACTTCACTCGTACCAGGTGTCGTCTGAATACCGTCCTGATGTTGTAGGGGGCACATATTCTCTGAATCTTTTCGGAGATACCTCGTATGTATGGTAGGCAGACCGTTGGAGGTTTTTGGGTTTCATTCTCCTCTCTTATACTATTAACATGTCTGGTGGATAGTATGCTATCGGGGTAGTTATTATGACGGAGGGCATTCTTCAACCTGACCATTTCTTGGTGGTATGTAATGGTGTTAAAGTAAGGGTGGAAGAACACCGAAAAGTGGTAACTAAAGGGGAGACGGGAAAATCGGGTATAGCCAACCATGTCTGGATGGAGAGGGGGAACCATCGCCCCCTATGGGATGAAGTAAAAATAATAAACAGAGAGACCCACTGGAAAGTGAGAAAACGTAAAGAAACAGCTCACATGCTCGGACATAACAACCTACTGAGCAAACCAAGCATAGAGCTGAATGCAATTTGGACACCTCTGATAGAGAGAGAAAACCTTGAATAACAACATAGGTTTAACATTAACAAAAAACAGCTAAGAATTGTCCTAGTGACATATGCCTGAGTGGTCCTAGACGTTGTATCAAAGTTTACAGTTACCCAAAGGTGCTGAGTTCAATCCTGAACGAAGGCAGTGAAAAAGTAACATTCAAAACAGAGAATCAGCAACTATGTCCCAAAGCCTAGCTGGAGTCCGAACACGGTACCCCCGTAATAATAATAAAGGGTTGGGTTCGACACTCCTAACAAACGGTTCCCCAGTTCGATACAAAACACCTTACGAAGGCCGGAGGGCAAAACGGCTGAAACGTTGTGACAATAACAACCAAGATGAGGAAGTCAGTCCGACAATCTCAATCAAAACACCTCATCTCAAAAATACAGACAATTACTCATCCTGGATATTCTGCTAACCTAGCTTCTTCAGATTATCACATGTTTCAAGGATTACCAAATCATTAAGATGGTTTTAGATTAATACCATGAAAAGAAAACTGAGTTAGACGCATATTTCGCATGAAAACCTAAAGAATTTTACAAGTAAGGCATTTATAAGCTCTTTATTGTCATGAATAAGGATTTTCAAAAGACCTGCAGTTTTTCATTTTCAAGATGAACTTTTAAGTCGGCAAAAACTTTTGAATCCTGTTAATTTACTTGTTTGTTATCTTGCTTGACCGCGTGCAGAGTAGATGACGTCATAGTTTTGTGACATCATCCGTTAAAGCAAGTAGAGAAAACCATGCACACTGAATGACGTCATGAAGGAGTGATGTCATGTATTAAAACAAAGAGGGAGATAAGCATGCTCAGCAGATGACAAAACCCTGACGAAATGCATCAAACCAGAAAGATGTAGAGAGTGAGAAAAAATCGTCAATGATGTTTTATCTAGAACACTTTTGACCCGGATTGTCAAGGGTCCCCTTCTAAAACCGTGCAGACTTATAGAGCTCTAGTATATACTATTGAAATTCAGCGAAACTTGCTTGCCTCTTTGTTTATTTGTAAGTTTGTGTGCTTGTTTCAATGTACACTTTATCATTTCGTGATGTCATTCATTAAAACAGGTGAGGATAACTGTGCATCATGGATGACGTCACGAAATGATGATATAATACCTGAAACTACCTGGAGGAAATGCTTTAGACGACCTATGGACCAAGAGTCATGGATATTCTACGAGTTGAACCGTCTATACCCCTGAGATCTTTATATATATATATATATATATATATATATATATATATATATATATATATATATATATATATATATGGAACACTAATCACTATATATATATATATATATATATATGGAACACTAATGTCTATAAGTAGAAAATGATTGCTAATATTTATTGAATATATATATATATATATATTTAAAGTGATGGTTGTGTAGTTCCAACGAGAGAAAAAATGTATATTTAAAAGAGTGTAGCCAACAACAATTGTGGGTTTTTTTTAAAGGTTTTCATCATATTTTTATTTTAAAATATTTTTATAACGCGTTTCGAGCTTAGGGTGTGCTCTCTTCAGATATTTTCGTAAAAAGTTTTTCTTTAAAATGGGAGTTTGTGGATATGCCTCCGCTGATATTAAATATGTTTTTCATAGTGGCGCGATGCGTGTGTTCAGTGTTTAGACGTTCTGTCTCCAAGTGTAAGTGTTTTCACTGTGACCGGTCAAAGTTAGTTTCAAAGAGTGTTTTTTAGTCCATATGGTGAAGGTTTTTATGGCTTCTTTAGGGTTCTTTTTTATTTATTAAAGACTTTCTTTCCCCATGTATAGCATACACTCACACACAATTCCATACGCATACATATATATTCATGTACATGTACACATGCACACGCACACAGGCACACACACATACACACACACAAACACTCTTTGAAACTAACTTTGACCGGTCACAGTGAAAACACTTACACTTGGAGACAGAACGTCTAAACACTGAACACACGCATCGCGCCACTATGAAAAACATATTTAATATCAGCGGAGGCATATCCACAAACTCCCATTTTAAAGAAAAACTTTTTACGAAAATATCTGAAGAGAGCACACCCTAAGCTCGAAACGCGTTATAAAAATATTTTAAAATAAAAATATGATGAAAACCTTTAAAAAAACCCACAATTGTTGTTGGCTACACTCTTTTAAATATATATATATATATATATATATATATATATATACTCAATAAATATTAGCAATCATTTTCTACTTATAGACATTAGTGTTCCATGTTTACACAATCATCAGTGTAAGAAGTGATAATTACTGCTGGTCTGGAAATTCAAACCCTGTCACAAAGTCATTCTTGACTCTGTAAGCTAGCATCTGTCTTCCAGGCCACCGGCAATTAACACGAGAATTGAGGGCAATTATGTGCCTATAAATTACATATCTGCAAACATGTATAGTAAGCCTTGACGACTGGAAATTAGAATGTTTTTTGCACTAAAGTTAATCACAATATATATATATATATATATATATATATATATATATATATATATATATATATTCCAGGTTGAAAAATATTCAAAAGATTAGAATTATTGAATTCCAACAAGGATCGTTGAGAGTGCTCAATCAAAAAGAGCAAATTTGTAATTCTTTATTTTCTTTATGTAAACATAGTCATATTTTGCTATGATTGGCAGATAGTTTCCATCATTATTGGTCTCATCAGGCAAGAAAAAATTGAAAATGAAAAAAGTTTAAGAACTTTTTTCATTTTAGAGGGGAAAAATATTTTACCATGTCTAGCATGTGGCATGGTTTAATATTCTTATGATTTTCAATACGAAGGCAAAAAGAATTTAACGTCTGTTACCCGTTAAAGAACAAAGAAAAAAGAGAAGGGGGTTAAAATTTTGTTTGGTGGGGAGGATGTATGAAAGTTTAGAGGAAGTGAAAAGAAAGGAAAGGGTATAAAGGGAGAGGGATGTAAATTCGTTTAGAAGAAAGGAAGAGAAGTGCTTTATCGTAAAACAGTTTGTAAGTGTTAAAATGCATACACTAATTATTGCTTATTCTTTTACCGATGGAATTTGGACTGTGCTTTATTACAGGTTGTGAAGGGTTTGAATGTGGGTTTAAATATATGGGGTCGGTATTAACGTTTTTATAGAGTGCATATATTTGTTTTTTTTTAATCTAGAGTTACATCTAAAAATTTAACAGTTTTGGTATTTAATACTATTTCTACTTATAACTGAATTCTTCTAAATTCCTTAAGGACTCTATTTCTCATTTCTTCACATTTCGGTCTATTTGAGTCTTTTATGATAATGTCCATCGTCTCTGTACTATCTCTATGTTCTCTTGGTTAAATTATACAGTTGATCTGCATCTCTTTATAATTTCTATTTAATTCGCTGATATAGCCGAAGTAAGATTTGCAAGTTCTTAAACTTCCTCGAAAACGTCCTGGTTAATTGAAGGATAATAGCTTTCAATGTCAAATTGGATGAAAGAGCATTTCTCTTTATTTTCAATGTTAAAAAAACAAATTGATCGTTTTAGCTGTAGTTTTGATCTGTCCGTTTATTCTCTCGAGAATTCTTTTACTAATTTTTCCAATTTCGGTTCTGGTTGGATTCATCAATCTAGTTGAGGGTTTATGTGGGAAATTGTGTTTATGATCTTTTAATAGTATGCACGCTTCTTTTTCGTGCAGCTTTTTTCTTTACTCTATCGCTAATATCAAGTTTATCAGTTATTGTTTTACTATCAGAGTCTAGTTTCTGAACAATATTGAAATTATATTTTTATAGCTGGTTGTAATGTTTGTTCAAGCAACTTTTTTGTATTCAAGTTTTCCAGTTTATATCTATCTATATATATATATATATATATATATATATATATATAATTATTCTTTATACCTACATATACTAGTGTTTATGCTTATGCAATCATCAGTATAGCGTAACAATTCCTGTTAGTATTGAGATTTAAACATAGTCATTAAGCCGACTTTTGCTTCATTTACTAAGCCTCTATTTTAGGGCCACAAAACAATTGCTAAGGGAATTAAAAACTATTAAACGGTGAATTTGAGCGATACATTATGATAATCTAGAGTGTTCGCATAAGCGGAAGTCGTAAACATTGCATAGACGCTAGTTGATTGGCTTAGTTATAATTCCATAGATAGTGCCGATCCTTAAGTATTCTTAAAGGGGCTTGATAATCTATAATATAAATCTCACATGTATGTGTAAATGCATGCATGTATATATGTATGTATGTATGTGTGTATGTATGTATGTATTTCTGCCTTAAACTTTCGACAGTGGCAATGAATTTTCACGAGATTGGTATCATTTTAAAGCTTGACCCTTCGGACGACAAATATCGAACAGTTGGCTAAAAACATTAATTTCTTCGCCCTTAACTGGGTACATTTCTACAAGGAGGGGTCGCTTTTTTCGCCGATATTTTCGAAAGTCATCCCTCTTTTCGATTGTCTACCTTTAATTTTAACCTTCGCCACTTCCGGTTTTGCGGTGGACGGAACAGCAAATACGTCACTTTTTTCACGTTCTCTTCCTCCTTCGCGGTACGGGTTTGAGCCTGCCTGCCTACGACTATTTCTTTTTGCTCAACACACACCTCCAAAGACCTTTAGTCATTGGAAATGTTATTACTGTCGACAGTGCAAAAAATCTATCAAATATATGCATGCAGTGTGATTATATATGGAAGTGAAAACTGGCCAGTGAGAGTTGAGGACATGCGTTACATGAAAGGAAATAATATGAGAATGGTACGATGTAATTGCAATGTTGTGATTACTTTTAAATGGACCAAACGTTGTATGTAGAGACTCGTAAAGAAAAGCAACTTTGGCAGGAATGTTCTTTAGGTGAAAGAAAATAATTATTTATTTTGCTCGAATTTTGGAGCAAAACACACGTGGAACTACCGAAACAGCACGCATATTTCTCTTCTCTTCTACTCCGAGGCATCGCCTCCCCCGTAGTACAAAAATGAAGAAAAGAAAAAAAATCACGAACTGGACTTCCCACTCTGATGAAGCTATTTTAGCGATATATTGGACTTAGAACAACAAAAAATTAAATAAAAATGATTTTATCATTATTTCCGACACTTCAAAGTTTTCAAATTTCTCATTCAAATTTTATTCAAAATAAGTGTATTCTAAAAGTGTGTAACCATCTTTTACTTTAAATTCCTGCTCAAAACCAGAGCAAAACACACGTGAAACTACCAGAACAGCACGTATATTTCTCTTCTCTTCTACTCTGTAGCATCGCCTCCTCTATAACACCAAAATGAAGGAAAGAAAAAATCACAGACCGACTTCCTACCCCGATAAAGCTATTTTTAGCGAAATATCGGACTTACAACAACAAAAAAGTCAATAAAAATGAGTTTATCATTATTCCAACACTTCCATGTTTTTAAATTTATCATTTAAATTTTATTCAAAATAAGTGTATTCTAAAAATGTGTGACCATCTTTTACTAAACAATATGTTCTTTCTTTCGTTTCTCTTTCCAGGGTCAGATAGCAGTCATTGGGGGGGGGATACAATCCACTGTTGTGTTGCACGCAATTCTCTCCTAAGACCCACTGTTGGCCGGCTCGCTTTCAAAAGGATAGGAAGAAGGAGATTCCCACGACAGACTACCTTCCAACTAACCATGCGTTTTTCCCTTTCTTTTTCCTCCTCCTTTTCTTTCGATCATGATGCCTATATACGCATTTCATTCCATGCTGTCATGCTCAAGGCTTAAATGCTGACGTGACATTAACTAAGTACATGAGTCGCCAATATGTTTATGTATTTAAATGATGCAGTACGCGACTATGTTACATAATGTTGGTCTTGACAGGCAAAGTTCTAAGGATCTCAGCATGATATTAAATTTGGACAATATAAGAAAGCTTTGTCAAAACTTAGATGTCACGTTGAAAGAATGGATGAGATTATTTGGATGAGTAGGTGTAGAATAGTTAAAGTGGCAGGTTCAGTTAACAGGAGAAGCTCAATGGAGAACATAATTTGGTATTACGTCCGTACTTGGAAGAATAGTAACACCTTGATTTATACAAACATAACGACAGCTACATTATGAGTTTTGATGGTGAGCGACGATGAGTTAAATGAGTCAAGAAAGAATGGTGGGTTGTTAGGAGGAAAACAGGAAAACACGCATACAGAAATTCAGAGACTTTCTCAGCCTCTGCTCGCTAAAATATTAAAAACTCTTAACTCAATTCAGGCCGCTATTGTGTAATCGCCTGTAACTTTTGACATCTGACATCTCTCTCTTGACAATCGATTTCGAGCCTATATTCGGCGCAACCACACTAGCCGTTGATTTATCAAAATTGGTTTTTCGAAATTTCAATTATTATTTTTGCTCGACGTTCGATTATCGTCAGCTTCATTCGCCCTTGTTTTTATCCAAATGGCGTATACAACTTAAATTTATTTTAGTTTGAGATCTGGTTGACTGTTCGCTGCATTCTCAAGATTTTCAGTACACACGACCTCGGTTATTCAACAAAAGGAGAAAGTGGTAAAAAGGGACTTCACAGAGAGAGGTATAATTAAAGACCGGTTCCAAAGTGGGTCATTTTTTAAGTTAATTTCATAATTCTTTTTTCGTTTCATTTTTTTATTTTTAGAATTTTTGGAGATGGGTTTCATAATTTGTGCAATCATTATTTATGCTATCCTTATCTTCCTAGTTGTTATTGTGTTGAAGCAACAACAACAACAACAACAATTAAGATGAAGATAACAGTCTGCAAAAAAAAATGAATGCACAAATTATGAAACCTCATCTCCAAAAATTCCAAAAGTAAAACACGATAAAATAATACTTTTCGGTACGGACCCGACAAGAACACAAAATTGGATTTATAGAACCATGAAATCCAACCTTGATCGCCCTTCCGGACCCGTGTCACAGTGGATAGAGGTGTTCAGTCTCTACCGTTCCAGGTGAGCATTGCTTCAAAATAGCGGTTTCAATCCTACCCAAGCAGGCCAGAGGATTAGCAGGTTAATACGTGGTGAGACAACAACTATGGAAGGCAGTAATTACTGAGGATACAGTTACATGACTTATCATTCCTGTCTTGTCGCGGTTAATTACCTGAAGACGGTCAACGTGGTTAACTTCATAAAGTCGACACACGCATGGACGTTTAACTGATGGTCATGATGATGATGATGATGATGATGATGATGATGATGATGTGTCACTGAATTTGATTTTATACTTATATCTCTTATTCTTTACCTATACAAGTCCTTTTTTCCTTTGATCTCAACTTGCAAGCATTCGTTTGACACGTGTTTCTTTTATCTTCTAATGCCGCAGTCAATTCGAGCTGCCATAACAATTGCGCCATCTTTTAAATATTTCCCGTGTGTCTATTCATCAGGCGATATTGCTATTTCCCTCCTTCTCAAATTTTTTGGAACCTCTTTCTCTCTCGAGAGAATGAAAGACCGACAGCTTTTATTGCCTAATTTCCCGATCCAAATTATGCGCGCTGTTCTAAAATTAGTTAGGTTTTATTTGAGACTGGCAAATGAAATTTGCCGAGTTATATTGAATATAAATTCAACTACTCAGCTTTGAATATATATACTTAGAAATTGCAAAATTAAATCAACGTTCTAAAAGCAAATAATTTGCAAAAGAGACACGATATACGCACACGCACACGCACATACTCAAACACACACACACTCACATATATACTAGCAAACTCTGGCAGCTCGCTGTCACATTTCCATACTTGAAATACTTGAAATATTTATTGAAAATAATAAAAGTGAATGGACGTGTGACAGGTTACGGCCTCCGTAAGAAGGTCTGATCACTTGGAATACTTGAACTAGTTGTTGTTGGCAACCGTCCGTCTTGGGAGAAGATGGTGTAGCTGTGGAGTATGACTACAAGTGTGCGTCCCCGACAGACCGCCAACCCCTAACGTCGTGTGTCGTGGATTTTTCGTTCAAATATTCTTCTAATTGCCAGATCGTCATTTTCTTGTTGGCGAATGTCGATGGGAACACATGTGGGTTTACAAAGTAAGAGAATAAAAGAATAAAAGAATAGAGTAAAACAGGAAAAACACAGACACCAATGTTTCACATATAAATTGACAGTTGGACTTGTGTGTGTGTGTGTGTGTGTGTGTGTGTGTGTGTGTGTGTGTGTGTGTGTGTGTGTGTGTGTGTGTGTGTGTCTTCTCCCCGTTCTATCGATGTTACGTTCGTCTGTCAGTCACAATTCATCTCTATCTCTGTTTCTGCAGTCAGCTCTAAAAACTGTCCAACCGTTGTTGCTTCCATCAAGTAAAAGAATAAAGTGAAACAAACAGGAAAAATACAACGTCAATACTTCAAACATATTTGACGGCTGGACCTGAGAGTGTGTGTGTCTCCTCCGCGTTCCGTGAAGGCTAGGCTCGTCTGTCAGTCGTATGCTCATCTCGATCTCTGTTTCGCTGTCAGCTCTAAAATCTGTCCATTTGTTGCCAAACGCTACTGACTATCAACTCCCATCTGTCGCAAACGGCAGTTCGGTGTCAACTCTGTTCTCAGCGTCGCTATCTGAAGTTCTCTCATCCGGCTACCCAGAAGCTGCCCTCCCACCTCTAAGCATCTCATTGATACTCCTGTCAAGCGTTGCTAGTTCTATTTGTTATCTGTTATGTAGGTTTCTATTGTCATTGTCAAATCTAAAGGCTCAATCTCAAAATTCCCACAGATTCATTGCTTGTTATTTACTCTTTCTTTGTTTCTTCTAAGCCATTTCCTTTTTCTTTATCTATTGCCCCTCCTCTCGGTATTTAGTGACTCAGATTCACTTTATATTATCAGAGGAGCTACATAGTCTGGCCAGGGTGATATGGGAGGATAGTTGTGCCCGTGCAGTAGTCCCCCTCTCTACGAAGCCAGAGGATACAAGGAAAAGACAGAATCGATACAGCTTGACTGTAACTGCTATACAGGAGTTTCCGGTGATGGCAATATAAAGTCAGGTTCCTTTAGAGACTCCAAAGTTAACGAGCCCCATTTGCCCAAGTTGACTGGTTTAAAGGCATCAATAGGCCGCCTTTGCCCCATACTCTAAGTTAATATAAACAGTTTTGTCGGAATTAGTAGCTAAACCACACGAAGTCAGGAGCTGAACTTGGTTGTAAGAGGCTATTTGAGATGCAGATCATGAGGGAATTTTTTAGGGAGAGCAAGCTTATCCCTACTACCACATTCGGTTCTGACAACGTTTGAAACCAATTTGAACTATTTATTTAAAATAATAAAAGTGAACGGGCGCAAGAAAAGGTCCTGGTCACTGAAAAGTGGCGTTTTGCATGTAGTACAAGCAATCGAAATCTTTCGAACAGCTACACTGTCGATAATACACACACACACACACACACACACATATATATATATATATATATATATATATATATATATATAAGAGGTTGATGTAATTTGCTTGTATAGTTAAATGAAATATGAAGAAGCCAGTACAATGCAGAGGTAACGGAAAGATACAAACTGAAGCAGGTGAAAAAGTTTTATTAATACAAATTACAAAGACATGTGTACACATTCATACATTTCATATACACATTATATTTATATTTGTACTGCGATTACCTGACAATGTGAACTTGCCAATGATTGGGTCATAAACAGTGTTACTACCAGATAATCAATAACTATTTTTGATTTGCTTAATTCTTTTTTTTTTTTTTTTACAAGGGCGTCACCACTTATCAAGGCCCGAAGGCCACTCGCGGATAAGTGCTAATGAATATAAGGTGGTAGTGTAGTAATCGTTAATGGTGTAAATTGGGTAGAATTTGGTTTATTTAAGGGGCGGTTTAATAAGAACTTGTTTACATTGGACTTGAAGGATACGATATTGTAATCAACTGGGGAGCAGGACAGTGGAACAGTATTCCACGAACGGGCAGTTCTAGGAAAGAAGTTTTGTTCATAGAATCTGCAGACATAGAGAGTAGGGAAAATTGTTGATATTGGCTGTAGCTAGTCGAGTGTTTTGTGAGAGTTTGGCAAGGCGGGACCATAGAGAGAGGCTTGAAACGTCTCTTTTGATCAGAAGTGGAGGTCAGTCCCACAAGCTTATCAAGACACTGTGCTTCCCCAAGACGAGAGTCGTTTATTTCAACTAGAGCCAGATGGGCTTCAGAGCGATTATGATGAAAAGAAGAAAGACTCTTTGCTTTAGATGCATTAAAATTAAACAACCACTTTTCCCCGTGCTCATTATCAGAAGAATGTGGTTGGCATTAGTTTTTCAAATTCATTCCTAAATCGTGTAGTTAAGTGACCACGTGAGGATTGTTAGCATCCATCACTAAAAAATAATATCATGAAATCTATTGGATTCGAACTTGGCACACCCAGATCGCCGAGTTGTTATGCACTTCACGAGAGGCACCATCTTTGAAGAAGTTAGTTCGATCGAATTTCTAAATCATTTGTCGAATCACGGGCAAATAAATCCCCGTTTTCTCTTTCTGTCTTCATTTCTTTCCGTTTTATCTTGTATGATGTGCATTAAGGTATTTCGCCCGGTTTCACTCCGTCCTGTTGCAAAGATTGCCCACGGTTAAAAATAAGCTGCCTAAATTGGTCCGTTAACCTTTTCACATTAAGTGAATCATGACAATGGTCAAATTGAATCATTTTTCCGACACTGGCTAGGTGCTTACGACACGGACAGATTTGTGAGAAGTCATGCTTTCTCAAGTGAACGGACTTGTACATAATCAGATCTCAACTACGTACACAATAAGTAAAGTAAATAGCTCAACAGTAAAATCGAGAGAGGGAACATGTAAAATAATACATTATTCTCTCTTTCTTTCTTCCTTTCTTTCTCCCTCTCTCTCTCTCTTCCTTTCTTTCTTTCTTGCGTAAGATCACCTTCAGCAAAAATAACGTACTTTATATATATGTGTGTGTGTGTGTGTGTGTGTGTGTGTGTGTGTGTACTAGCAGGCCGCCCTGCGTTGCCCGGTCGTAAAATACGCATAAATGTTATGTTTTACTTGTTTATTATAAACAGAAATACCGTAGGTATTAAACCCAACATTAAATTCCTTTTTAAAAATATGAAGTAAAAAGAAAAACGAATGAAACTGTGACATGTGCATGCGAGTAATATATTTTTTCTAGACAGTTCGCTTCTTGTAAGTAAAAAACAAGATGATACTCGAGCTGAGATCGAAACCAAAAAGTACGATAATCATTAAGCCAGATTGACACGATCTTTAAAACGTGTTTTTTGCAAACCGACTTATTCTTATAGTCGTAAAACAGTTGGTAAATTCGCAGTCGTGAAACAGTTGGTAAACAGAAAGAAATCTGATGACCGCCGAGTACAAATTTCTCAATTTTAATCCCTTAGCAGCCCTTTCTCCGGATGAAAACCAATTAAAACGTTTTACACATCTCTGAATACCCTTTATCCCGTATAAATACGTATGTAAGTATATAGGCTGAGAAGTGTCCTCACATACACACACATTCTCACTTTTATATATGTGTGTGTGCTTATGAAGAAAATATGCTGATTCAATTATATTTTACTCTTTATTCATTACAATCCTTTATGAAGCTCGATTTGTGTTATATATAACTACAGAGCAAACACAAATAAATGACAAAATGTCTACATTCCAAATTCCGAGATTGTTGTTCATCTTACCATTTATTTATTTCAGTATGTTAAAATGTTAAATTCTTGACAGCACTTGTTCCGTAGTGCAGAAACATTCATATAATTATTATGTCAATTTTTTATCTGTTTCGCTCTGACTCATCAGAAGAATAAGAACTTATAAACTGTAAAAGAATTTTTTTTTAAATATATGGGCATGATTATATAAATCCGAAAGATCAAAAGACTAGTTGCAATTCTGTTTTATGATATTACGCCATCTTTGATTATATATTTATATATGGAAAATGAAAAAGGAAAAACTAAAATTATTTATATATTCGTTAATGTTTCGTCTTTACTTCAAGACTTTCTCAAGGTGATTGATTTGAAGAAATAATATGCAAGTAAAATATTTGAAAATATTTGGTGCATTTGGGCGTTTTTTTTGTTTGTTTTTTTGTTTTTGCGAACGAAACATAATCGTTCGAATTAAATAAATGCTGTTATGACTTTGAAAAGAAGGTTTTTGTTCTTTTCCCGAATAACTCAAAGCTGGTAGAATTCAAATTGTGTTATGCGTTTATGAAACAGAATGAGCGCTTCTTATTTTTTTTATTATTGATGTTATGTACAAAGCTATGTCGAGTATGTGGTGTAAAATAGCCAATTATTACTGCTGTTCATAACTATATATATATATATATATATATATATATATATATATATATATATATATATACCTTAATTATATTTTTAACCAAAATTTTAATATATTAAAATTCCTTAAATATTCATATACCAATAAAATTCAAGTCAAAAACAATTGACTCAATTATTTATGTTTCATGATTATGAGTTTCCATAATCAAGCATGCATATAATATCTCAGCCAAAATTCAAACAATAAAATATAAAATGAGAACATCATATCTGTGTATTTTCTCATGCGTTACAATTGTTTCATAGCTATTGGAAATATTATATCATTTAAAAATATTCCAAAATAGCTACTCTTCAGACAGAAAAATACACGATTTATGCATATATAAATATATTCATAATCTGAATTTTAAGAGAACAAGCAGTTTAACCTACCTTTCCAATACTCCTATGTTTACTTTTTTCTATAGCCTTCAAATTTAGTAATCGCCTCATTTTCGTATTTCTACTTTTTAAATAATATTTCAATCAATTACCTATTTTAATATTAATTTAATCTTTTGTGTGATTTTTCCATTTTAAAATTGTTTTTCTCACCCCAATTTATTTATTTAACTGATTTATTTTCCAAGTACTAATCTACATCTTCAAATTCTGCTAGTTTAAATTTAGTTGCTCTACTATTTCTTCTTCACGATAGTTTCGTATAAACTTGGTTTACATATTACGTTTTACTAATTAATTTTGCTTAACATGTTATTTCTTTAGAAGGAACTGTGATTAAATAGTTAATTTAAATAGTATTAATCAAAATTTATCTTCATCCCATAATGGTTATGGGAATAATTCAAATTTATAATTTATCTTTTCAATTCTTATCATTATCTAATTGGAAATTTCATGCATTCATATTTAACATTTTGACTTTAGTATTTATTAATCACCTTTGTTTAATTTTAAACTTATAGTTCTAACATTATCTTCTTTATAACAATCTCAGTTCAAGTTCTAATTTAGTTTTCTTCAACTTTATATTTTTATTAAATTTATTTTAATCCATCCTAATATGTTTGTCTTCATATCTTACAGCTACTTAACGTTGTAATAAGTCCAAGTGCTTGTTCTCTTAAAATAGAGATTATGAGTGTATTCATATATATATATATATATATATATATATATATATATATATATATATATATATATATGATCTAACTGAATAGAAATAACATGAAAGTAATATACAAGTAAATGATTATTTTTAACCAAAAGCTAAAGCAAAATAATGATAAATAAAGCCTATTAATATTGCCCTTAGCTGATCTTTCTTTTTAGGTGTTTAGTTAAGAATGGCTTTATATTAGCAAGTTGTTGAATGCAGTTGAAAAATGACTTATACATTTCTGACCAAGTTGTATCGAACTAATTGAAGAAAACTTTCTAAATATCGAGATGCATGATTACAAACACATATTATTAATTCGTCAGTTTGTAAGCAAAATAAAAATAAAATGTCATATACTCTCTGGCAACGCCATGTCAAATCAGCTAGCACACACACACACACACACACACACATATATATATATATATATATATATATATGTGTGTGTATATATATATGTGGTGTGTGTGTGTGTGTGTGTGTGTGTGTGTGTGTGTGTGTGTGTGTGTGTGTGTGTGTACGAGCAGAAGTACGCATCGTTGACTGGGTTAAAAAAATAGGCTACGTTTTTTATATTTCTATATTTTAGGGACCAGGCGCATAAACAAACCCCACAACTTTAATGAACCACTCCTTTTTAAAGTGTTACTTGCCCGTTTTGATCCTCTATACCTATTCTATCATTGTATGTGGTCAGTTTTGTATAAAAGCAAACAATATAGGAGCATAGTCGTGTACACACACACACCTTCATTATATAGATTATTTAAACTATATTTTAGTAAAAAAAATTAAAATCCTTTCCATGAAATCCAGATAGACCCCTATACTTTTATTATACCACACTTATTCAAACTTAAACACGCTTATCACAATAATCTTATGTGGATCTATATTTAAAAAAAACTTGTTAAACTTTGTGACATAATTTCATTCTATGGGTACCAGGCGCGAACGCAGACCCCATAATTTTATTATACCATATTTCTTCGAAGTGAAACATAATTATAAAAGTATACTTACGCAGATAGATATCGATAGCCTTTGTTGAAGTTTGTGGCATATTTTAATTATATGGATGCCAGGCACGAACACAGACGTCACAATTTTTATATACCATCTCGGTTCACGTTGAAACAAGCCTGCTAAAGTGTTCTTATGCGCATCTGTATCAAAAACCCTTGTAAAAGTTTTGTTTCTTTTAAGTTTTTTTTTTATTTCTATTCTTCGAGGACTAAGCGCGTACGCAGACCCCACATTTTTAATAAACCACACCTGGTCAAAATGTAACATAACCGTTTTTTCTCCTTGAAACCTCTTCTATCATTGGATGTGGTCAGTTTTGTGTAATAATAAACCATATAGAAGCCTATTCGTGTACACACACACACATTGAGCTTTATTATATATATATATATATATATATATATATATATATATATATATATATATATATATATATACAGGCTGTCCCAGAAGTCGCACACCATATATTTATATTTATATTTTTTTTGTTTCAGATTTTATTCGGCCCAGAAGTCGCACACCATATATTTATATTTATATATTTTTTTGTTTTAGATTTTATTCGATATGGGCGAGAAATTAACAATTCATTGATATTCATATTTGTTTTTATATAAATCTACATGGTGCGCGACTTCTGGGACACCCTGTATATATATATATATATATATATATATATATATATATATATATATATATATATATATATATATATATATATTGTGTGTGTGTGCATATGAACATGAAGCTGGCTGGCATGCAAAGAGATTAGCAGAAGAAGTAGCCGAAAAGTGCATATGCAAATTAAGAAGTGTAATAGATAAATATTTATCTATTTCTCACAAGTCATCCACTTTAAATATTGCTTCTTTGCATATGCATGTATATTATATTTCACCATTAATTTTGCTTTAATTAAGCTTATGTGTATGGGTATTGTTGTTCATACTGTTGCATATTGAAGGGGATAGCTCCCGGTAATGAGAGAAATGAAGTAAATAGGATTGAAAATAATATTTATTAAAGGAAAATGCTATAATCGAACTCAGTGATCAAAAGTTAAGAAAGAATACATATTGCTATTTAGATGCAATGATAGGAATGCAGAGATTTGTCCATTATATTAGAAATAACTATACAACTAGTTAAGTCAAATTTAGGACAATGGAAATTAAGGAATGTCTTTGTGTTGCCAGAAACGTGTTGGAGGTCATATGAAATATGTACAATCTACGTGAAAAAACATTCACATGTTTGAGCATGTTCTAACGTCACAAAGAAAGATAGTTTTATTATACTCAGTTACGTTAGGGTTAGAAGTCACCCAGATCAGAGTCGAGTTCAGGAGTTGAGTTCGGAACTGTCAGCGGAGGAGAGTAGCCTAAGCCTCTTTCGGAAGCAGGGCAGAGAGGAGAAAAAATGTACGAATCTAAGACGACATCGAATACCTGATCATTCTCATCACCAGTTTGAATAAATTTTATCATGTTGTTTGTAAGCCTATGTCACTGTTGTCATTTCAACCGCAAGGTAATGTTTCTTTGTCTTTGTCTGTATGAAGAACTTAATAACAAACCCCTTCCCAAGAGTTACCCTCACCAATAACGTATCCCTTCTTGTGTTTAAAAGAACTGTCTAATTCACATCCGTTTACATCTCTCAGTCTTCTACTATAAAAATCAACTCAACAAGAAATCGTCAAATCACCGTCGTCGCTGTATACGCCATTATATAAACGACGTCTCATTATACATCTTGTCCTCCGTTATATGCTTTTATATGACGTCCCCGTTCTGTGAACCTTCCCGCTATGCTATATCTTTGTCGATTTGATGACTGCGACCAATGACTTCTGCATAGGATCGTAAAGGAAATTTGGTTTACGACAGAAATAAATGAATAAATAAATGATAAGTCACAATGTGAAAAATAGGCTCCTTAAGCACACGAGAAAATTGCTAGGCGAGTTATAAAAAAAACAAAAATGACTTTGATTGCCGCATACAAACATAATGTCAAGAAAAAGAGAAAAAAACAATCAACAGAAATAAAGGTCCAAATTAAATTAAATGATTTGAAAAGAAGATTTAGTAGCAGCAAATACAATGAATAAATAAAAGCATCCATTCACATACGAAAAAAATTACAAATAAAAAACAGACGAGATGCCGCAAAAGAAAAAAGAGAGGCAGTTGTAGAAAATAGAATTTATGTCAAACTGGTTAGAAAATAAAGAAGAAAAAGTAAACTCGAAATCAACAATAGTACATTGCGTATTTCATTGATAAATAGACCAACATTCGGTTTATAAATAGCTATTGTTTGGGGTAAGGTTTTTTTTTGTTTTTGTTTGAAAATGTCAATCAAAATTGACAGTTTCTAAAGCTTGCACTTTTAAAAGATTATGAAAATGTACAAACGATTTATTTACGTTGGGTGCGAGAGAACTCTATGTAAACTTTTGCTGCCTTTCATGTAATTGGAATTGAAAATACACTTTTAACAAATATTGTTAAAAAAAATTATTTTGCATGTATAATGTATTTTTGTTACCAGGAATTAAATGCCGAGATGAAATAGATAGTAAATTAAATTTAAAAAAAGGAATTAAAATTTAAAAAAATAAGTTGTAAAAAAAAATAAAAACGAGGATTTAGACGAACGATTGGCCTATAAATAATTTAGAATTTAGAAGAGGGGATAAAAGTAAAATGTACGTAGGCGGGTATTTATGTGAGTTTTGGAAAGTGATAGGCTAAAAAATAGAGCTTTGTTTATTTAATTAGTTTTTTTGTCTATAGTTTCCTGCAAGGGAAGTCACTTGTCAGCTTTCAGCACAATAGTAAAGTGCACCTGTTCAGAAAAACAAATGGACTCTGCGATATTGTGTGTTTAGTTAGGACAAGCTGCAAATATCAGCTTCGAGTCGTTAGCAAATCTCGACACAATAAATTAAAAATGCAGACGTAGAGAGACATGTTAAATCTCCAGGTACACAACTAGACGTATATTCAACTATATAGGAACACAAACACACACACACAGAGTCACACACACACACACACACACACACACATATCTATTCATGTACACACTCACACACACATAGTATGATGGCAATTAGATTAATTAGAAGCGAAAGGTAAAATGTGCCGTAAATACATAACAAGAAGAAGATGTAACAAGATACCTTATGAAATTTTTTAGAGATGTACGGATGTGGAGATAAAGCTGTTTTGAGATCTTGGACGCTTTGATGGAAGAGAAAGGAAAAACCACATAAAGTTGCCGTCATAGTTAGGGATTCAGTATGTGCAGTAGGGTTTGGCGCAGGAAAGGGGCTTTATTTAGTTAAATGATGATGTTTCCGATTTCTTTGTCGAGTTCTAAGAGTCCAAGCTAAGAAATACGAGTGAATAAGTACGGCAAAAGGTATCTTGCATTATTAGAAGCCAACTGCTAAAAACTGTAAGTAAATGAGCTTTGCTGTATGTCCCAAAGGAAGCAAACTAGTGTAGAAAATGAGACAAAACACTTATTAGTAAAACAACCACGAGAAAGGGTCAGGTCCTATCGGACGAGGGGTCGTCGAATCAGTAAAGTAAATCTTTCTCCAGTTCTTCGATTGCACCATTCGGTATCATCACTAATGGGACCTCTGTTGTTACAACATAATGGTGGCTGGATTAAACAGCTGATATTGATCATAGGAGGTTGTACTCTACACCCAAAAGGAAATATAAATCAGGGAGATCGGATGGAGATTCTAATCTATAAATAATTAGGGAGTCAGTTGAAAAAGGGCTGACCAAAAAGGATTTTTTTATGATGGTGTCTGATCTTTCTTAGCCAAGTGGATTGTAAGGATTAAGAAGTTATTCAGGTATAGATGGAGAATAGAAAAAATGTACTGGCATTTGAAAATGCGTACATTTATTGAAGAATGAGAAGGGAATGGATGTTGCATATTGAAGGGGGAAGCTCCCGGTAATTAGAGAAACGAAGTAAATAGGATTGAAAATAATATTTATCAAAGGAAAATGCTGGAATCGAACTCAGTGATCCAAAGTTGAAAAAGAATACATATTGCATTAGTCAACAGAAAAGACCCATTTCTCTTCTACGACAATGCACAACCACACGTTGCTAAACGTACTCTGCAGAAGTTAAGTGAATTGAGCTATGAAACTCTGCCTCATCTGCCATACTTTCTCGACCTCTCGCCTATCGACAACTTTTTCAAGCATTTTGACAACTTTCTGCATGAGAGATGCTTCAAAACCTTAAGCCATATCAAAAACGCTTTCAGCGACTTTATCGCTACCAGAACGCAAGATGTTACGTTACTGGTATAAATACACTTGTTTTGCGTTGGCAAAAGTGTATTTGTTCTGATGGTGCTTATTTCAATCAATAAATTTTTGTTTGAGCTGAGATATGTTCATCTGAATTAAAAAGTTAAAAAACGCAAGAACTTTCTTATCAACCTGTTATATATATATATATATATATATATATATATATATATATATATATATATATATATATAATAGTATCTTTTTATAGCATAAAAATGCGCCTTACTTTTATAGCAAGTACACTCGTGAGCAAAAACAATGGGCCAAACAAATTTTATACATTTTATTGTACTAAAAGCTATATTGAACAAAGAACAATTGGACAAGGAAACTTAAACGAGATCAATAACACAGAACAAGATATTTAATTTAATAAATGCTTAGGATGGAATCGTATTCCCTTTTGATTTATTTAAAAGATCAATCCTTTTAGACATGCTCTCAACCAAAGTGAAACACTGTGAAGAGGAGATACTATTCCATTCGCTTTGCACAGCTTCCCACAGTTTGTCATTGTTCGAAAAGAGTCTTCCATTTAATGCGCGAGATATAGACAAAATATTCTCGATTGGGTTTAAATCGGGGCTTTGACCTGGCCAAAATATCACATTAATTAAATTATCAGAAAACCATTTGTTGTGACTTTAGCAGTGTGTGCAGGAGCATTATCGTGTTGAAAAATAATGTTCTGGGACATTCCCAGCTTCTGGATACTTGGTAACAGTCCTGTTTCTAATATTCGAATGTATTCCTTTGCATTGATTGACTTCTCACATCTAATAAGTTCCCCAACTCCTGCTACAGTAAAAGTTCCCCATATCATTATCTCTCCGTTCCCGTGTTTAACTGTTGTTTTTATGCAACTTAGTGAAAATCTTTCTCCAGTTCTTCGATTGCACCATTCGGTATCATCACTAACAAGACAAAATCTTGATTCATCTGACCAGAAAACATTTCTGAACCAGTCTGTATCTTTCTTGCCATAACACGAGAAAAATCTTTTTCTATCATTGATGTTCTTCTTAAATAAAACGGCTTCTTTGCACACCTTTTAGAAGAAAATCCCATTTCTTTCATTCGTCTAGATTGTATATCTAGAAAGAGAATTTCCAGCTCCTGTTTTTAATTCTTTGCTATGGTCATCATAAGTTTTCATTCAGTCCTTCAAAACAGTTAATTTAAGCCTGTGGTCATCCTTCAAAGTTAATGCTCTAAGGCGACCAGGTCCAGATTTCCCTTTTACCAAGCATTCGACTGTTAGAAAATAGATCGAAAATAAGAAAGAAATGTGTTAAATCATATTGTAGACACGTTTTACCGAAAGTGAGGGTCAGCTGATCAGATCTGCGTGTGAGTCACGTGATCAGGTTAGCTGGGGTTAGTGAGTTTGGGTTTGGAGGTAGAGAAGAACAGACGGTTTAACAGGTCGTCCCCTCCCCTTAACTGGGGGGGGCGCTGACTGGTGTGAAAATAAGACCTATGCAAGCAAAGACATTCACTTTCCATTCTTCTGCGATTGATATCTGGAAGGTGATTAAAACTATATAAAACCATTCATCGTCTTGGAGTGAATGAATATTCGTCCAAAACAGGTTTCCAGTCTCTCCTCCACGAACGAGGTGGACAAGATCAACGACGCATGAAGAAGGTATGTCCAAAATACATGTACACATACAAACCCACAACTTCATATGAACAATTAGATAAGAATATATCACTAATACACAACGGCCCCCTTATTAGATACAACAATACAACACGACTTAGAACCTTTGACCAATTCGCTTCACTACAGAAAGAGACGTTTTCACTTTTTCTTTTCTTAAAATATCAAAAATCTGTTTGTAAGCCTTAATCCTGCAATTCGATTTTTTTTTTATATCCTCGCCAAGATGCGGTCCTACCATATTTAGAATTAATTTTTCCACATTATTATATGCTATAATAATAATGATCTGCAAAATAGAAATTTTCAGTTAAAATCACAAAAATTCATGGAAAAATATTGAAAAATCGATTTCTTCTCTTTCAATCTTGGTCCTTTTCTTTTTTTTTTTTTTTTTTTTTTTTTTTTTGCTCATGAGTGTATAACTAGCAAATACATACCCCGTTTATAAATATTTGAAGATGTTAAAATCTTTAATCATCGGGCCTTTTTCCAAAATCGATTGGATCCGACATTTACGATAAATAAACCTAAAATACATTATATGCCACTAAATAAAACGAACAATCAAACATTATTTAAAGTCCCATGTTTATCAAAAGATCGATTTAAACCTGCAAGACGTGTTACGAAATTTCTTTTAAAATGTACTTTTTAAATATTTCTTTCTTTATTATATCTTACTCATATGCAATATCAATAAATCTAATTTCTATATCGCTCTTCAAAATTGCATATGTGAACAGGAAATTAATTTTGTTTTATTCTAATGTTGATGGATATTTAGATTTTATTGCAGCCGTCTAGATGATGGCGTTTTCTGTACATTACGTATTCTTGATGGACGAGCTCATCGATCTAATCAATTTATTTAACTGCAGACCAGCCATCGCTTCGTTAAATTATGAATAGAAGCGACGAGATAGATAAAATAATAATAATAATAATAATAATAATAATAATAATAATAAATTGAAATCTGAATGAAAACCGCGAAAACCAATGCACATAAACTACGAACACTAACCAGCAATTTAAATACAGCAATAGAAAAACAAAACAACAACAAAATACGATCACAAGCAACCAAGAAACCCAAAACTGCAAAATGTTAAGTTAACTACACTCCGCCATCCCCCGCCTCAAAGAATCGTAAAGTCTACATTGGATGACGTGACACCAAGAAGTCATGAAGGGTCCGGAATTACAGAGGAAGGAGAGCATTAACTAGACCTCAACTGGAAAAGTGCAAAGAGGATTGAGATCTTCGGGACTTTTTTTGCCACCCAAACCTAAGAAATTTCCAATGACCGTTGCCAGCGAGAGATCAAAAGTAAGCTGATGTTGCGAAAAAGAAAGAAGAGCACTAAAAATCTGGTGAAACTTGTTGTCACTCAGAATCCAGGAAATACCAGGGATTATTGCCAGTAAGTGTTCGCCTGTGTGAGAATTCCTAGTGAATGAATAATAATTATTATCATATCTAGCGGGACCTGTGGAAATTCCAAAGTGAACTCATTCAAATGTAATATATTGATGTTGGCATTCTGTAGATGTTCAGCATAAATGGAGATGCTCTGATATTATTGTAGCTCTTTTGTTAAAACTGCAAAAGTATTTAGCTACGCTAGCGGGGACATCCGGAGTAGCCTGGTCGTAAAGTACACTTAAATATAATATTTTAATTCTTACAGATTTCGTATATATCATTATAGAGTTAATGTTCTATCGATTTTTATATATTATAAAGTTGCGATTACAAAAATAAAAAATATATCCATATGACTTGGGTGCATCAGCTTGAATTGAAGCCGAAACCAAAACTTATGAAGAATTCTCGGTAAAATTATTTATTACAAGAAATTAAAGTCCATAACAATTAAACTACTCGGATGTAAACGTGACACAGAAAATAAATAAATAACACACACGCTATCGTATTAATATATAGACTAGTGGGACCTGTGGAAATTCCACAGAGGACTTATTCGTATGTAATATATTGATGTTGGCATTCTGTATATATTCAGCATAAATAGAGACGCTCTGATATTATTGTAGCTATTTTGTTAAAACTATAAAAGAATTTATCCAAGCTAGCAGAGACTCCCGACGTAGCCAGGACGTAAAATACGTTTACATATAATATTTCAATTCTTGCAGGTTTCGTATATACTATTATAGAGTTAATGTCCTATCGAATTTTATATATTATAAAATTGCGATTTCAAAAATAAAAAAAAATATATCTACATGACTTGGGTTCAACAGCTTGAATCGAAATCGAAACCGAATGAATATATATATATATATATATATATATATATATATATATATATATATATATATATATATATATATATAACTTTAGTCTCTTCAGCTATAATCGAAACCGAAACCAAAATTATGAGGTATTCTTGATAAAATTATTCATATAAAAAATAGATTACTAAGGTGCTATCAGCTAAAATCGAAACCGAAACCAAGACTTTCATAGAATTATTTTTTAAAAATATATTATTGGGGTGCCATTAGCTATAATCGAAACCGAAACCAAAACTTATTAGGAATTCTTGGAAAAATTATTTATAAAAAGAATAGATGACTATAATGCCATAAACTACAATCGAAACCGAAACCAAAATTATCAAGAATTCTTAGTAAAATTATTTATTAAAAAAGATTTAATGATTTGAGTGCCAGCAGTTATAATCGAAACCGAAATCAAAACGCATGAAGAATTCTTGGTAAAATTATTTATGACAAGAAATGGAAGTACATAACAATTTAACGACCTGGATGTAAGCGTGGCTCAGAAAATAACGCATACGCTATCGTATGAATATATAATAATAATTATATTAATAATAATAATAATAATAATAATAATAATAATAATAATTGCTATTATTATTATTATTATTATTATTAGTAGTAGTAGTAGTAGTAGTATAAGATCGGATGTTATAATAGTAAACAAGAAGGATAATTCTTGTCAGTTCGTAGATTTCGCCATTCCTGCAGATCACAGTGTGAATAAAAAGTGACAGAGAAGTGGAACAAATACTCTGGACTGGCCAGAGAGCTGAAAGAGATATGGAAGATGAAGAAAGTCTAGATAACACCAATAATAGTAGAAGCACTAGGAATAATTCCAAAAAACGTTTAAAAAAGAATGGTAGATATTGGAATCAGAGAAATGGCTGAGAAGATAAAACAGATAACAATGATTAAAACGGCTGAAATATTAAGCAAAACTCTTGAATGCAGAGACTAATATACACGAGCTACATGCGTTGATCGGACATATAGAAACTGCCACAGAAGTGAAGCACGAAGAAACGCAATAAGGAATCAAGAAAACTTAAACTATGTAAGTAAGTTCTCCCCACCCCCTAAAAAATGTCGGCATCAACTAATACCGCATGAAATGGTCAAGGACGGCCAAGGAGGGTGGAAAGATCGAGGAGAGAAAGCATGTAGTGAATGGCCGTTAACTATAGAAATGAGTACACGAAATTCACCAAATTTATATTTAAAACCAATGTACATTTATTTACAGAATGGATACAGGTATAATGCCGAAGATTTCTAAGTAAACATTACTTGCGTGATTGCCTCAAGAGTCTTTGGCGTGAGTGCAAAACAAGTATTTTGTGTGACTGCAAAACAATACGGTGGATTCGACGCGTTCGCATAGAGGAACGCAAAGCAAACACTGAAGTGGTGTGTATCGCCCCCTTGTGGCAAAGAACGGCATTGCCAGAATTAAAGGGCGATAATAAAGTTTACTTTAATGCTACAAGTTTGTGTTCGTGTGTTCGCTTGCATGTGAAACTCGGTTCCCATAATCTGCCCCCCCCCTCTCCAGTTAGCTGGAATCTAAAAGGAAAGAAAAGAAAACTAGAAAAAAAACATGCAGACGTATATGGTCGATATGTATCAGGACGGAAAAGAAATTTATTAAGAAGTGTCAAAGCGAAAAACAAATTGCGATACGAAAGGACATCAGATAAAGAGAGTTTGAAGCTTGTGTATCTGTGATGAAAGGTCACAGGACGACATTGTGAATCGTAAGTGCGAGTCAATGTGGTCATAGACTGTATTATGTTGCTGAGTCTAGGAATTACAATGCACAATTAGTCTGCACAATTGATTGAAATTGATCGAAGTTAGTTCGCATCTGTCGCAAGTGGGTCTGCAAGGGAATTAATCCATTCCGAGAAAAGAACATTGTCGAGATTAGCTTGCACGGTCGCAATTAAGTCTTAAAGGAAATGAGTCTGTTCCGAGAAAAACGCGTGCCAATGTATTAGATTGTGAGATAGCCAGGAGAGGATGATATAAACGTGTAAATTGAGTCGTTGTATATAGCCAGATATCAACTTGATGTATATGCTATACAGCGGATTATCACACGAGGATATATTACAGTTCGTATTTACATAAAGGTATCATATTTTATGAGAATATATAGATGCTTCATACTTTTTCTTTATCCGGAGTTCTTCTGACTTCAATGCCGGACTCTGTGATACACATGCAACGACCAACACCATAACCGATTGAGACACCTGTTTTTTCTTCTTTCGTAAAAACACAGAAACGATGACGACTTAATATTTTACAAAATATAAATTTATTTCAGTGTATCAAGGAGTCTGCATTACGTGTCTACATGCTTGTTCCTTCCTATCCCGCTTCCCGGACTTTGAAGCACGTCTGTTCACTTTCATGACCAAACTCAAACTCAAACTCTCAATCTAATCTTCTGACCTCTTGATCTGCCAATTCCGTTACATCATCATCAAAAGCACACGTCTCCTAACGTGTGACCTCTGTCACGTATGTAATTGTTGAAGGTCATTTTGTTAATTTCAATTTAGCTAATTTATGTAAACATCTTCAGCTAAACAATAAATAACTCCCAATCTAAACTATTTCAACAATATCACTGGATATATAGATAAATAGATAGATTAATTTTTAATCATGTTATTATCTAACAGATGTTGTTCAGACGATCAGTGTAACCAGTGGGTCGGTTGGATCTTGAACACCCAGTAATGAGTTTCGTAATGTTCATGTTTCAGCTTAACTCATGTTGGCTGGGGTAACTTCTGTCGTTGAGGTCGTTGTGAGTTCCAGGAGTTTATAGTGCTTGGCATGTGTCTTTGTGAGTTTGCTTGTCGCGTTTGTTGCTATAAAGGGTTGATATGCCGTAAGATTTTGCTGAGTTGACTTACTTATAGACATCGATATGAAGTCAAAAACTCGGTGTTGTAGAGACGATGTGTCGTGCATGAAATAGCACAAGTCATGGTATTGTATCATATTTTTCGTTCAAATGCTATCGGTTATAGAGACGAAGAAAAGTATGGCGAACGGTGAAAGAAAATCGCAGCACGCGGGTAAACACACGGGTGGCGATGTTAGATGATGATTGTGAAGTTGGTATCAGGTGGACGTATGTCATGGGAGTTACGTTTATGGCTGGAATGTGATGATCTATCCATTGGGGATGCTCTTCTTCATAGGCCATGCTTCTACTATGTAAAAGTGCGTTGTGACTGAGGAAGAAACTATCTGGTTCACAAAAATTGCTTCAATCTGAACAAGCTAATTATTTGGCTTATGTGCATTATAGGGAGGCATACAAAAAGGCAAGGTCACATCAGGCTTGTTCTCGGCTATGGCGAGTAGAGGAAAAAAAAACACAACAAAGTCTGGAAAATACAGTTTGTGAAATAAAAGATGTGGAAAGAACAGAAAAAATATGTCTATATTTTTTATGTGTGCAAATACAGATAAAATACTTCTTGTTCTTTTTTATTTATTTATCTGTAGTAGAAAAAAGGTTTTTGTTTTGTTTTTTTGTTTGTTTTTTTTTTGTTTGTTTGTTTTATTCGCCACGAGTGGTGAAAAACATATGGCAAACGACAGATTAAATGCACACGTTCATTTGGACCAGAGGATGGTGGGTGCTGTAGAGAGATGCAACGATAAGCATAGTCCCTTTCTTTTTTTTTATGTTTTGTACTCTTTTTTTATGGTTATAAACGGCAGTGTTTTATTTTTTGTAAACATAGAATGTCGGTAGGTCAGTTTTTGTTGCGGAATTCCAGTGAGCGTCGGTCGGTCACCAATCTATAGTGAATGGCCGTTAACAAGATAGATGAGTAAACGAAATGTATATTTATTTACAGAATGAATACAAGTATAACGGCGAAGAAGTATAAGTAAAAATTACTTGCGTGATTGCATCAAGAGTCTTTGGTGTGAGTACAAATGTATTTTGTGTGAGTGCAAAACAATACAGTGGTGCGATGTCTAAGCGAGAAAGAGAAAGAGAAATACAACTCAGTCACAGAAGTGATATGCATCGCCCCCTTGTGGCAAAGAATGGCATTGCTAGAATTAAAGGGCGTTAATAAAGTTTACCTTAATGTTACAACTCGGTTCCCATAAGCACTAGTCAGATCTTTGCTGAATTACTGTAAACGGGACTGGGACCTTGGGGAGGGTTACTGAAACTCGAATTCCAGTGAAACCAATTGTCGCTGGCAACAAGAAACCAATGATAAGTGGTTGTTGCGATAATGCAAATTCACCCGAAAAGTTTATCCAAAGAGGTAGAGAGTATTGGAAATCTGGCGAGATTTGTTATCGCCGACTCTAGAGAACACCACAAGTTGTTCTCAAAGAAAAATCTTTAGTGATGGCCTGTGCGACTACTTCTAGTGAGTAAATAATAATAATAATAATAATAATAATAATAATAATAATAATAATAATAATAATAATAATGTACAGACATCAACCGAAAACACTACTGGAAAATGAAAACCACAATATCCTCTGGAACATAGAGATACAATCAAGTTAACTGAACATTATAATAGTCAACTTGTAAAAGAAAATTGTCAAATCGTAAAATTCATCGTCTTAGCAGAGTACAGAGTTAAGGTTAGATGAAGAAAACAGAAAAAACGAAACAACTACATACAGCTTGTCAGAAAATTGAAATAAATATGGAGATACTACTGCCATTATCCTTTTTGGACTTTGCTTAGATCTTCGATTTTATCAATTACTGCTTACCTTTATAAGCCAATACTTATGATGTTCATGAATCGGTTATAAAGTGGCTAAGATCCTTTCAGGTTCAAATAGTTTGCTATCTAAATGGATGCTTCCAGTGGTGTTCCTCTAGAATCCGTGTTGGGTACTCTTCTCTTTCTATTTTCTGTCAATGACATCCCAGAAGTGATTAGCAGAAACGAGCAAATGTGGGATTTTGCAGATGACTACAAATTAGTAGCTCATACAAGCGAGATCAATTATCAACATGTCTGAAGATGGTTCATGAGGTGCGACTCATAATTTAATGTCGTTAAATGCAGTAGTTCCTCCTTGGGACTTGGTTTTTATTTTTGTGAAGATATATATATATATATATATATATATATTATGCATATATATATATATATATATATATATATATATATATATATATATATATATATATATATATATATATATATATATATATATATAAAAGCATAGAATAATCCAACTTTGCCGCACGCACGTTTATAGTTTCGGCCCAGAATGGGAAGGACTTTAGGATTTTTTTCCTTTTTCACTCTTTTACATTTTCCCTACGAAATCCTGATGATGGCCCCTGAAATAGGGACGAAACGTTGATTACTATTTTATGAATTCTTGGTTTTCCTTCTCAAATAACATAACGTCAACCATCGCTTGTATTTTTATTTTATTTTTACTCATATATATATATATATATATATATATATATATATATATATAAAGAAAAATTTAATTTCAGTTTACGTATTGAATAATTCTGTAAACAGAAAGCAAATATAAATATTAATATTAATTCAAAAATTAAGTATGCAAAGTACGTTTGGAAAGCGAGAAAATAATGCCAAATGGATTATAGACATGTTACCTGCGTTAGAAGCGTTGCAAATATTTTCAAATTAAAAATTACGCATATAAAATACGTTTGGAAAACGAGAAAACAACGCACATTTTTTATATAAAAAAAAATATTTGTTTATTCAGGTATTTCTATGCTAAACATCGTTTTCAATGAAAATCTGGGTTTTTTTTTGTTTTGTTTTTTTTTTGTTTTGTTTTTTTTTATCTTGTTCTCCTGATTGGATCCGCGTGTAAGAATGTTAGTCCGAAGGCTAGAAAACAACGTATATTTTATTTTTTTTATAAACAAATTTATTTATGTTTTCTTGTTTTCCGAACATATTTTATAGACGTAATTCCTTATTTCAAAATATATGCAACGCTTCTAACGCAGGTAACATATCTATAATTCATTTCGCACAGCATACGCGACACCCTGCTGATGACAGTTTTTGAAAATCATACTGTTATAAGACCTTCGGACTAACACTCTTACACACGGATTTCACCATGCGGACAAGAAAAAAGAGGAAAAAACTAACAGATTTTCATTGAAAACTATGTTTATTATCGAAATATCTGAATAAACAAACAAATTTGTTTATAAAACCATATGTGCGCTGTCTTCTCGTTTTCCAAATGTATTTTATATACGCAATTCCTTATTTCAAAATATTTGCAATGCTTCTAACACAGGTAACACTTCTATAATTAATATTAATATTTATATGACAATCATGACCAGATGAAAAAGCTCAATATTCGAGATAGAACAATAATATAAGGAAAATTGAATTTAAATTTTGCAAATTAAAATTTACAACAAATTTGTTTTTCGACAAAGAAAACAATGAATTAAAAATATTTCGTGGCGGTTTAAGGAATGTCTCATATCTGCAGAGGACGCGCAGCTAGCAAAATATTTATAGACAGTCTATAAATTTTGTTGGTTAGCACATGAACTGATAAGTAAAATTTTGCAATAAAAACATATTTGTTCGAATGTTGATAAGATGCCATACGTACCGCGCCAAGACTTAGAACGTTTCAAGTTAGTAACTGTAGGCGCGTTTAATTCATTGAGAGAGATGCACCTCTAGTCCTCATTAAAAACAGCATCTAGGAGACGTAGAAATTTCCAGGAAAAATGATGTAAAACCTCAAAAATTTGCTTTATCTTATGGTAGTCATTGCACCGACAAAGATTAATATTCGTACCAAAAAAGGTGTTTGGTTCTGCACAAAGCCTTACCCACTATAAACAAATAATCTGTCTGGATTTCTGAGCACCTTGTTGTGGCAGAACTCATACGTCGAAATCGATGGGAGGATCCATCATATATATATATATATATATATATATATATATATGTAAGTATGCATATATATATATGTATATATATATGCATCTATATACACCTATATATATATATATATATATATACACATACATATACATACAAATATATATACATATATATATTTACATACATATATATGCATATATATATTTGTGTGTGTGTGTGTGTGTGTGTGTGTGTGTGTGTGTGAATTTTTATATATACTAGCATGGGTGCCCGGCGTTGCCCGGGTATTTGGAGGTGTAGAACAAAAGAAATCGGTCAATTTTTTTTAAGTTTGACCCCTATTATGACCCCTTAAAATGTATTGTTTTGTGCTCAAATTAAGTTATTAATAATTATTATGTCCAAGAAACCTATATCTAAAATTTCAAGTGTTTAGACCAAAAATTGTCGGAGGAGTTTGGTAGAGCTTTCAACGGTCAAATCGTTGAACTTTGACTCCTTAATCGCCAAATTTCTGGCTGAAAACTAATTACATAGATTTTCCCAAATCTCTGTATATCAAATTTCGAGTCTGTAGACTTAAAATTGACAGAGTTATTGCGTAGGGAAATATACACACACAGACAGATACACAGACACGTGCACTTTTATAGAAAGATAGATAGATAGATAGATAGATAGATAGATAGATAGATTTGTTTAACAAAAATATATACGTGTACATAAATATATATGGAAACAATTTTGTGTTTACTATAAACTTTTTCGCAAATAGTATGCAAGTATAAATCATGTAGAATATCTGCATCAATATAATTACAGGTAATAGTTAACTAAAGATGATTATCCCATTAAAAAACCGAAGCAACTAATAGGAAATTAATTAAAATGAATGTTTAAAAGAATATGCAAATTAGCTAGATCGTTTGTTAGTGAATGCAATTCCAAAATCAAGATATAAGAAAATTGCATTTTCTTTTTAAATAAATAGAAAAGAGGGGTTTTAATATGAATATCGATACACACAAAAGAAAACCGAATTTATAGGAGTATATATATATATATATACTAGCAATCGGTGCCCGGCGTTGCCCAGGTGTTTTGAAGTGTATGCTGAGGAAAAAAAAGGTCAATTTTTTTAAACTTTGACCCCTATTATGACCTCTTAACATTTATTGTTTAGGGATCAAGTAAAGTTAATAAGTTAGATCCATGTCCAAGGAATCTATATATAAAATATCACGTGTTCAGACCTTAAATTGTAGGAGGAGTTTGGTAGAGTTCTCAAAGGTCTAGTTGTTGAATAATGACCACTTAATCGCCAAATTTCTGTCGAAAACCTATCACATCGATTTCCCAAATCTCAGTACCCTGTATATCAAATTTCGAATCTGTAGGGTTAAAATTGACAGAGTTTTAGCGTAGGGAAATGCACACAGACGCACAGACACACACAGACACTATCACTTATACATATATATAAACATGAACATCATATATATAAGGATAATAGTACGCCATATATATAACAAAATACCATTATTTACTGAAGTGAAAGGAAACCCCAGGGGAACTTTACCCAAAAATAAATCTATATTTTTTTGTGTGTATTGATAGTCTGGTACTTATACAGTTTAGTGACGACATTAAAAAATGGAAATATTGAAAAAAAATTTTATTGTACGTAACTGTTATAGACTGAAGTTCTCCGAAAAAAAATTCACTTCATTTGATCAAGTAGTTTTTTTTTACAGCGAAAAACAATGATTTATCACGGCTACGTCAACGTGGCCATTTTGGAAATGTTATTGCAGGCCCAGGAATTCCCCAAGGGCAGGTAACTGCCGCACATAGCAGAATACCTCCATTTTAGGCCAATCTAGCCCTTTCCCCCCCCCACCAGAATGAGATTTTTTTTTTTTTTTTTGCGAAGACAGATGCCATGTTTGGAGTGTTTTTTGTTTTTTTTAATTTGTAACAGAAGTAAATAAACGAAGTTTCGAAGTTATCCATGCGTGTCCAACTGGGCATGTTTCGAAAATAATCTCGTATAAAAATTCTTCAATTCTTTGCATTCTTCAATTTCTTTGCATATTCAATAGTATTCTTATTTAAAAAAAAAAAATACGCAAAAAAATTCCAGATTTAAAAAAAAAAAAAACGTAAAAAAATTGCAGATGTGTTGTGCGCATCTCAATATGGCGAGAAAAAAAAGGCTAGATTGCGAAATTTGGCATAAAATGGAGGTATTCTGCTAGGTACATTTCCAAAATGGCCACGTTGACGTCGTCGTGATAAATAATTGTTTTTCGCTGTAAGAACAAACTACTTGATCAAATGAAGTGAAATTTTTTCTCGGAGAACTTCAGTCTATAACAGTTACGTACAATAAAATGTTTGTTTCAATATTTCCATTTTTTAATGTCGTCACTAAACTGTATAAGTATCGATAGTCTTATCAACACCCCTTTTTTCTATTTATTTAAAAAGAAAATACAACTTTATACAAATTCCCTATTAGTTTTTTTTTTCGGTTCTCTTATACGATGATCATCTTTATTTAACTATTACGTGTAATTATATTCATACAGATATTCTATATGATTTACATTTGCGTAATATTTGCGTAGAAATGAAGAAAATAAAATTTACTGTGTATTTATCGTGTTGCCATAACAACGTGACGTAGCCAAGGACGGTAGTGGACGTGAGTGTGTGTGCGTGTGTGCGCGTGTTTTCGTGCTGTATTGTTTGTAGTAGTAGTAGTACTAATAATCTGTCCAGCGTTTGCTTTCTGAATGGCGGACGTTGAGTCGGAGGTTCGATTTTTAGATTGTAAGTTAGTTTCGTATTTTTCTAATTTGTAAATGGCAAGTTAGGAAAAAATTAAACCCTTCCAAGATGGACAATAAATAAGACCAAAATATTTTATGGTAAAGTTAAGAGCGTAAGAACTATACTTTTTTAGGAGATGTGATTATTGGATTAACCAATCAGAAATCGTCTGTGGCACACACATCTCTGTTTTTATAGATATATAGATATAGATATATATATATATATTAGTTTTAAAATATAATTATGCACTGACATGTGTTTCGTCGTCTACGACTCATCAGAGTGGCTGAATCTAGGGAGATTCGAAATCGGAACACAATGGTAATTAATTATAAAAACAATTTTACTTTCAAACTAATATATATGCCGCTCCCCATTTTGGGGTACCAAATTGGGAAAAGGGAAAATTATTCATAACTCGCATTTAGGTAAAAATGCAATTCCGTATAAATAATTGAATTCATTGAAAACGTATTCGCAAAAACAAATGAATAACATCTCCCCCCCCCTCTCTCCCTCTCTCTCTCTCTCTCTCTCTCTCTCTCTCTCTATATATATATATATATATATATATATATATATATATATATATATATATATATATATATATATATATATATAAACGTTGTTCATTTGCTAAAATAAAACAAAAAGCTGTTATTAAATTGCAGTTTCCTTTTATTGTTTTAATTACAGAAAGAAATATTTTTATAACTCTCTCATCTTAGGAAAGAATAATTACCAAGTAAATATTCACATATTAAAATATTTAATTGTCTTCATTTTGAGTGACGCCATAACTCCTATTTCCACGAACTGGCATTTGATAGATCGTTAAATGCTCGCTTGTTGGGAATTTCTCAAGCTATTTTCGTACTGGGTCTACAAAGGATCATGGGATATGTAGCTGCCTTAAAATCCTTATCATATTTTGGCCTAATTCGATTAGATATTCGTTTTCATCTGAAAAACAGTGTTGCTTTCTACTGTGCTTGGATAGATGAGTCGGTTTGTTTTACGGCATATTAACCACCTATGGGTATTTAATGGCGAATAAAGTTGTCAAATGGAAGCCTATAGGTGCGAATAATTATTTTATATTTATTTTTGAAGAAATAAAAAAAAACTTTAAAAATAAATTTTAAAGAATAACTAAGGAGTGTTAATATATTACTAACAGAGGCCTTGTCCAGTCGGAAAATATGCTTAAATATAATAGTTACATTCATGCAAATTTCATATATATTATTATAGTGTCACTTCTCTATCGATTATCATATACTAGCAGGGGTGCCCGGCGTTGCCCGGGTATTTGGAGGTGTATTTTGAGCAAAAAAAAAAAACAAACAAAACAAAACAAAAAACTGATTAATTTTTTTTAGTTTGACCTCTATTATGACCCCTTAAAATTTATTGTTTTGGGTTCAAATCAAGTTATTAAGCTAGATCCCTGTCCAAGGAACCTAGACCTAAAATTTCAAGTGTTTAGACCCAAAATTGTCGGAGGAGTTTGGTAGAGTTTTCAAAGGTAAAATCGTTGAACTTTGACCCCTTAACATCCAAATTTCTGACCAGAAACCGATCACATCGATTTTCCCAAATCTCAGTACCCTCTATATCAAAGTTCGAGTCTTTGGACTTGAAATTGACAGAGTTAGTGCGTATGGAAATGTAGACACACAGACACACAGACAGATACACAGACACGTTCACGTTTATAGACATATAGATTGTCTTGTAACCAATATATAATAGTGGGTTCTAAAGTAAATATAAAATATGATTAAGTGCCATAAACTAGAATCGAAAGTGAAACCGAAACCAAAACTTATGAAGAATTATTGGTGAAATTATTTATAATAGGATTTAAGCAAATAAGCAAGCTAGTAAGTGAGGACGACCGGACGGTCCACAGTTTTATATTTATTAGGATATATATATATATATATATATATATATATATATATATATATATATATATATATATATATATATTCTTTAAGAGGAGACTTATCAGTATAATGCAAAGCTCAACAAATTGTTTTGGAGCTTATATAGAGTAAATAAAATAAAATAAACAATATAAAAATATATAGTGTAGTATGCAGATTTATTCGTTTATTCAATGAGGGTGATACATCAATTAGGGATGTAGGATATATCATGGTATTTCGAAGCCTTATGCTTCTTATCAGAAGAGTGAAGAAGATGCTAAGTAACAGCATAGGGATGCGACGTCTAGCTAAAGTTACATTAGGAGCGAAATAATTGTGCAGTGAAAGATAACATATTGAGATTGGGGAGGGAATGTGAGAACTAAACTGATCTCTGTAATACAGGACGAGTATAACTTTTGGCGCTTATATCAACGGATCATCAAATCTAAGGGAGATAACCAGCATATACATAGCAAAAATAAGCATATTTTGCAAGATATAACTTTGGACGCTGAAATAATCAGAACAATGAAAAATGATTAGACGATTATTTCGGCGTCCCAAATTATATCTTGTAAAATACGCTTATTTTTGCTATGTCTTTGCTGGTTATCTCCTTTAAATTTAATGATCCATTGCCATAAGCGCCTAACTTTTATTACATAATGAAGGTAGGGGTATAGCATATCTGCACTGGTGTGTTTAATATATGCGTGCAATATGTGTAACTAAACTCTCGGGAAGAATACAGAGTAAGTGATTTAAAGATGATGCTTATTTAATCATATATTAATGGGATATAACTATGGAAGGGGGTTACTTGAAAATAGCAAGATTTCTCTAACATTATTGTTATTATGAGGGTTCTTGTGCTTGGCATGGATTATGCGTGTTCAACATTATAGCCGCTTTTATGGGATGTTTAATGGATCTGACGGTGGTCGGACAAAGACCATCCGTTCAAAATAGTATCGTTGTATTATTTCCAGAGATATTTATGAACTTTTGGCTATTTAGTTATTGAAACTTGAATAGATACGCAATTTAATTGAGATCAGACTAAGTATGTTTGCTTGAAATTAATGGATGATTTTTAATCCATTTTGAATAACATTGACCAAGTTATTGGTCATGCCGGGCATGAGTGGCACTATTCCCATCTCTGCCCCTGATATATATATATATATATATATATATATATATATATATATATATATATATATATATATGATGATTGCAACGTTTTGTCAGACGAGTGCCACTCCTTCAGACACTTAAAGTCCATGAGCCCAAAAATGACTTCCATCGCCACAGGACCATTTTTATAGACAAATGCTTGAGGGAGTATCTATACACAGATGATGTTACAGAGTCTTAGCTTTGTACGACAGCTAAGTCTCTCTCTCGATGTTGAGATCCAGCAAAAAACAAGAGCAAGATAGCCAGCAGCAAGTTATACTGCAGACCAGCTTAATGCGGGTACTGGTCTCCTGCTTTATGTTTTTTTTTTAAATCGGAGATTTGCTTCTCCTAGAACGGTTGCTTTCACCACGGCTTAAGAGAGCCCTCCCCACCCCAACACACACATACATACAAACACACACGGTGCTAGTTGGCTGTTGACCCCTAAAAAGGGTCATTCGCCAATCCATCATATATATATATATATATATATATATATATATACATATATATATATATACACACACATATATATATATCAACCCTCCTGCACACACATAGTGTCACATACATACATGCATGTGCATAAACAGAGACAAGATTGAAGCAAGCAAGTAAAGGCGCTCGAATGGTCCACATAGTTTTATAATTATTAAGATCAACTCATTTACTGCCACTGATGCTTTCACATGTCTGTCATAAAGATAATCTTCTCTCACCAACACTGTTCAAATTTTTGCTTTGGCTTAGTCAAAATGAATGTAGAAAGTCTCTTGATAAGCTTCTCGGTCTGATCTTCACTCGACGTCTAAAAATGGAACACACATATCAAATACTTTGCTAAACTTGGAAGAAAAATACTTGGATCATTCCATCACTCCATAAAGTACTCGACTCTCTTTATACGAGACACGTATATTGTAAGATTGAGTGCTGCTGTCACATCTGAGATGGTGCTACTCAGAGCACTCCTTCATACAAAACCAACTTCACAATAGAGTTCTCTTCTCTGCTCTACAGTTCCTTTCCCATAGAATAGATGTTGTTAGTTTCTCTCTACTCTTTCATTATTTTTATCGTAAGTACTCGACTGAGCTCCAATCTCTGCGTCCATCCCATGTGAAATATTCACAGCAAGAACTCATATGGCTTCCATCATTGCAAACAACTTTCCTTTCTTCTTCCGTGTTCCTAAAATCAAACAGAACTTCTGCAAACAGAAGAGTTTATTTCTAAGGACTTCCTATCTGCAGAACACAATATCATGGGACTGATTTTCTGATGACTACAGCACGGTAGTCTTAATGTTTGATGTCAGCAAATGTTGAAGAAATTAAAGTCCGTCCTTTCTACGCATAGTGTTCAATTCTTTCGCAGTATTATTCATGATCCAACTAACAATCACATTTACCCTTATCCTCGAGTGGCTTTTGGCCTTAATAAGCGGTGAATCATTAGTATGAAAAAATGATGGTAATCATTTTTGCAATCATGCTTAAGTTGGAAGGCAGCTGTTGTTCTTATTGTTGTTGAGTATCATTCATTTCGTATGAATCAAATGATTTCTGTTGGCATTTGTTTCCCTGACATCTTTCTAGTTAGAATTATTTCTAGGAAGCCATAAGAGAGACCACATAAAGGTTGTCAACATCTTTCATCATCATTCTGCAACTGCAGCTGAGATGATGGAGTTCGGTAAGCTCCAGCATCTTTTCATATGACTGTTAATGTGTTCACGCGCCACCATTACACACACATTAGTTAGGTGGAAGACTGACCTGACCTACCACCTACATATAGCGCCTTATTCATCCTAAACGGTCATCCAGAAGAAACGTTGCAAGTCTATTACTGCTCTATCGATACTGTTACCATAAGTGTTTGACTGAGTTCCAATCTATGGTCCCTCCCCTTAAAACGTTTGCAACAAACACTCGGCAAGCTAAAACAACTGCTAACAACTTTCCTAACTCTTTATCTGCGCCCAAAACTAAACGAAAATTCCATGAGCAGAGTTTCTTTTCTAGGGCTGTCGGTCTGTGGAACACAATACCGTTTGTCTGCTTCCCAGCTGACTATAACATGGCCGTCTTCAAGTCTAATGTGAATAAATTCCTATTGAGTTGACCATTTAGATAATCTAGCCCTACCTGTCTCACCTTCTATTTAACACTTAACCTTTATCTTGAGTGGCCTCTGGGCCTCGATAGGTGGTAACCTTCCAAGTAAAACAAAAAGGAAAGCTGGTATTGACCAGATTAATATCAGTGATCTGACGAGAACCAGTGTGTTAATGTGAAGGTTGCCAACATTGGTAAATGAACGTGATTCTATGCAACAAACTGGATTCGAACTTGGAATATACAGATTGCTAGTTTGTGTCGTTAACCATCTAGTGATCGTCACCTCTGTAGCAAGAAAACGGTTGGAAAAGGCAGTAGTGAGAGGTTTGAAAAGGGTTTAGGTGTGTTAAGTACCATTGATTTTTTTTTTTCATACCTAGGCAGTGAACATATGCAAATTACAGACACCTGATACAAATAAACTTTTTGCGATGAGTCAGTTTGTTGTTGACCAGATGTGGCAGCTGCTTGATTGGAGCACATTAGCATTGAAACATCATCTACCTGCAACGTCATCTGCTACAGCCGACGATTGTAATATATTGAAACAAAAGCAAAGAAACGAAATACTTACAAACCAGCTGAAGACAAAAAAAAAATCAATATTATTACAAGAAATGACTGTGTGTTTGTTCGATAGTTACTTTTAATCTATCAAGATTTTATATTACATAAAAAGAACCTCAGACTATTCAAAGGCTGTTGTACTTTTGTTCCCCTTATAAAGAGTTCATGGCGAAGCAAGAAATTATCAACTGAATTTAATGTGATTTCATAGTAGTTATAAATAAGGACATATTTCTCTCATGGAGTAATATTAGGTGATTTAGCTACACACCGATCAGTCAGTTTGCAGAGTGCATTAATTTAATCTCTTCTCTGGAGAATGACTTCAGCCGCATTGGAAATCACAGTCAATTCAATTATTTATGAAAGTGCATTTTTACCTAAATGCGAGTTGGGAATAATTTTCCCTTTATATATATACCGCTCCCCATGTGGGAAGGGGTACCAGCTTGGTACCCCCCACATGGGGAGCGATATATATATTGTTTTTAAAATATAATTATCCACTGACACGTGTTTCGTCGTCTACGACTCATCAGAGTGACTGAATCTAGCGAGATTCGAAATTGGGACCCCACGGTAATGAGCCTGACCTCATATATATATATATATATATATATATATATATAACTACTTCATTTACTCCCATAAAATTAATATACGAAAGTATAAATTTATGCGAAAACTTTAAGTATTTACTTCAAAAGTGCTCAATACGTAGGTAGAGCTAGTTAGTTAGTTATAAAATATATATGGCGATTAAACTACACTGAATATTCCGCATTTCATCCACTCTAGGATTCTTCAGGCTTATGTGCATAAGCCTGACGAATCCTAGAGTGGATGAAACGTGGAATATTCAGTGTAGCTTAATCGTCATATATATTTTATAACTAACTATATATATATATATATATATATATATATATATCTTATCAAATGGACCCATAATATTATGGACAAGTGGCTCTTTGACAGACTATGGATACCCATAAAAGGGTGCCTGCATGTGAAATTTTTGTGGCAGGAGGTTTGCAATTTCCAACCCCACCTCTCCTGAGTCAACATAGTTAAATACCAATGCCAAATGAAGTGTCTGTACAGGATGACTGGAAACAAATGCCGAGATAAGCAGAGAGCACAATTTCGACTGAGCTTCAAGCTATGTTCCCCATTCGCCAAACTTTCACAATAAACACTCGTCTGGCTAAAGAAGGTCGGAGATAACTTAGAAATTGGTCTGTGTTTTCAAGAAAGAAAAACACAAAGCTTTCATTTGAAACCTCGTGGTGGTTTATATAATCTGCCTAAGATATGCCTTCAATAAGACAGTTCTATCCTACAGAAATACCGTTATTGCTACAAAATGTTAAGTTTTTATTACATCTTTAAAATGGTAGATATCTCCAACGAAAAGCTCTTTACTTTGTTTTTCTTATGTCCCTTCTTGTTATTACAATTATATAAGTATACTCAAGTAATTCAATTATTCCTTCAGATGCACCACATCCTAGAAGGAATACACAAGATGCTTACAACATATTTTGATGGGTTTCATATGCGGTTTACCACAAATGACTACACTACAAACTGGATGAGATTCGAGGTGGGAATTGCAATGTTAAGTGTCACTTATACTTTTAGTTTTAGTGATGCAGATAATTCTCTAAGCAGCAGAAAACAATGCAAACCCTATTATATTATGTGAAATACTACCATTGAAGGCTTTTATGAACGATACCACAATCCTCATATTAAAAGAAGTTGATACCCACAAGTTACTCAGTATAATGTATGAACTGATGATTTGGTCTATAATTATCTTCATGCCTAAGAAGTTCAGAAGCCTCTTCCCGAGGAAGAGGAAAGTACATCAGGGTATCTGCTTTGCAGTGGGTGGTCAGAAAATCAGTACCGTCTCAGACTGATGAAAAGCTCGGGAAAATGGTACGATAACACCTTGAAAGATTCCAAACAGGTTAAAGTGACAATCAAAACAGTTTATGAGAGTCTAAAGACGCCCGGACGATGTCCCCCACAAAGTAAATATAAGCTATCGTGTCTTCAACACATGCTCATCCCAATTCTGCTATGGCCTCTTCTCATATATGAAGTAACAATGAGCACAGTTGAGGCAATAGAAGCAAAAATCAGTAGATATACGAAAAAATGGCTGGATTTGCCTCCTGGATTATAAAAACATAAATATAGCTCTATATAGCAAACGGTCTAAACTAAAATTATCGCTTACGTCTATTGCAAAGAAATTCAAAGCTGGAAAAGTACAGCTCCAAATGATGCTGGACAATTCCAAAGACACAGGAGTAAAGACAGTATAATCCTCACTTAAAACAGGGAGAAAGTAGAAAATCTGAGACGCTATAAATGAGGCTACAGAAAACTTAGCTCTCAAAGAAAACTTGGACTTACTCAGAATCGAATATCTGGGCTGGAAATGATCAGCATTCAAAGATGGGCTACAGCTTCAGCCAAAGATTGACAAGATCTGGTCATTCAGGAAATAAGGAGGAGAGAAAATGGTTTATAAAAGACGTCCAATAGTCATAACAGGGCCAATGGACAAACTGTGAAAAAGCTATGCAAAAACCCATTACATGCAATGATATTTGGTATATGGTGTCTCTGAGGTTGAGCATCATAATACACTCAACTTTTGGTCCTGGGTATGACCATAAACTATATCCAGTGGTGAGACCTCAGCTTGTGGGCTTTGAGAAGTGTGGAGCCACCCTTTAATTGCCATTGCTCCCAAGTCCACTCTGACCCGGAGTTGTAGTACCTGTTAGGGTCCCAACTATTTGTTAAATAGAAACCAGCTTGAAAACAACAAATATATTCTATTAAAAAAATTTTCTTCAAAATCTTTGAATTCGGCATTAAATAACCTGAAAAGGGTTGATATGCCGTAAAACAAAACCAACCAACCAACCAACCAACACTCAACTTAGGACGACAAAATTGTTGTCAGCTAGAAAGCAGGCAAATGGAAGAGAGTAAATTACTAACTTCACCAAATGGAAAAAAGGGGACAATTTAACCTGCCGTTTGTGCAAAGAAAAACCACTGACTCTAGAACATGTTTTTAGTTCCTGCAGAGTGGCCCTTGTTGATGGTCGTTATATATATAGTGGCACAACAGAGTACTAGAGGAACTGACCACAACAATCAGAAATCACATGAAATCACATTAAAATCGATAATGATTAAAAGTCGTTGCGGATTTTCCTAGATGGCATAATAATTATCCCACATTTATGAGACAAAAGGGGTAATAGCCAGACATTGGCCTCAAGAACAAAAAAAAGACTCATCTTCATTGAATTCACAGCACCTTACGAGAGCCAGGCAAATAAACAACATCAGTACAAGATAAAGAAATATGAAAGTTTAAAAAGGGAGCTAATCCATGAAGGTTATGCTGTTATAGAGCTTTTGAAATTGAAGCAAGTGGTTTCTTGGCAGGCACTCTATATCAACTTTTAAGCCAGTTTGGAATTAAAGGTCGGAAATTGAGTCACAGCCAGTAAACACCTCATAGAGATAACTGAATAATGTGCAGTGTAATTCTAGCAAAAAGGAATACCACATGGTAATATAATAGCGAGTGTCTACAATGTAGATTACTGTACATGCAATAACCCTTATCCCCGAGTGGCTTCCGGGCCTTGATAAGTGGTGACCTCCTTGTAAAAAAAAAGTTGTTTTTTTTTTACATGGGCATCTCCACTTATCAAGGCCAAGAGGCCACTCGAGGATAAGGGTTAAAGAGTGAACAGTAATATAGTAATCGTTAGTAATGGAAATTCGGTAAATTTGTTAACTTATATGGAACGGCTCATCAAGAACTAATTTATGTTAGACTTGAAGACAACCATATTGTAATTAGCTGGAAAGCAGGCAATCGGAAGAGAGTTCTACAGACGTGCAGTTCTAAGAAAGAAGCTTTGTTCATGGAATCTACGTTTAGTTTTAGGCACATATAAAAAGTGGGGGGAATTATTGGTAGTGTTTTCAGCTAGATGAGTGTTTCTTGTGAAAGTTTAGTGAAGAGGAAACATAGATTGAAGCTCAGTCGAGCACGTGCCATGAAAATAATGATAAAGCAAAGACAAACTCGCAACATGATTGCTTATATTTTTATTTTATTTGTTTATATTTTTCCTCAATAATGTATTTATTTATTTGGTTTGTTCATTTTTCTTCTTCATTCTTTTTGATATGAACACACCTCAATTCAATGAATGTCTCAGCCGCAGCCTTTGAACATTCAAACAACATGATAAACGCAAAGCGGTTGCTCGAAACAGGAAACGTCACATCATTAAACGTCCAGTTTTTTTTTATTTTTTATTTTTATTATTATACTGAGCAATTCATTTGAATACAATTAAGATAATGGGGCTTCACATTAGTGAGGAGGGCTAATAAGCAAAAAAAAAAAACAAATAAAAAACGTTGAGAGGAAGGCCCCAAAACGATGCATATCCTCTCTTCATGACCCGACATTATCTTTTTTTATTACATTGTCACCCCCAAACAAGTGCCACCTTGATGTAAGATGCTACTATCAGGGACATAAGCTACAGGGATACTATGTAGGGAGTTGAACAACAAGATGCCTGTTCACATTATACTTGAACTTCTGCATGTCAGTACAGTTGGGGAGCAGGAACCCGGAAAGGAATTACAAAGTCTAGCAGTTCTGGGGAAGAAACTATTAGAGTAGAAGGCTTTCTGACATCTGGAGATCTCTAGAGTATAGGGGTGGGACTTTGCTGCTTGTCGGGTTTGTCGGGAATATTTATGTTGAGAGGGTACAAGGGCTTGTAGTTCGTAGGAGAATGCACCATTAAAATACTTGTAAACAGGCAGAGGGATGCAACATTTCGTTAATGGGACAGAGGTTGAAGCTTAGATGACAGTTTAGGACCTATCAGGTTTGTGACTCTTTTGAACCCTGTCCAGGAGTGAGAGACTAGGAGCAGATGCACCAGCCCAAATGTGACAACAATACTCCATAACTTGCAGACGCACAAGATACTTTAAGGCGTAAGTAACTTTCTAGCATGGTAGAGAGAGCCCATCTTCTTTGCAGCAGCCTCAGCAATGCTCTTGATGTATCTGTTCCAACTCATGTTCCCTGTGAACGTTAAGCCGAGAACTTTGAATGAGGTACTGTATCTTTAGCCATAGCTAGTGGTGGTTGAGAATGTTTCTTGTAATTATTAAAAAAAAACGAGCCTTAGGACAACCTGGATTCTTTTCTTATTTAAGAAGGATTTAATTATGTTAAGTATTCGTTCAGTAATACCATAAAATCTGATTTTCATGAGAAGATCATCATGCCATACCCTATCAAAAGCCTTAGATATATCTAGGGCTACTACCCTTTCCTCCTCTGCCTTATCCAGTGCATGGTATATACGTTCAGAAATTACAGTCAGAATATCTGCAGTAGAATGGGCTTGCTTAAATCCATGTTGATGGTCGGACAGTGTAAGCTTAATTAATTATGGACTGAAATATTTTAGCTTATGAGGCGATAATGTAGTTCTTTTGCCAGAATTCTTGTAAACTGGTGCCACAGAAGCAGTTTTCCAGCAGTCAGGAAAGCATGATTCGGTAAGGCATTTGTTGGAGAGTTTGGAGTGAACTGAAACAACCTCAGCAGAGCATTTTTTTAATAATACAGCCAGGATGAGATCAGGTCCACATGCTTTTGAGGTGTCTGGGTTTTTATGATATCATGTACTTGAGAAAGGGTTGATTTTTAGATTATCTAGTGTGGTTTCCGTCTGCAAAGGAAAATCAGGGAGGTAGTGATTTGCTGGGTCAAAAAAAGATTTTGTGGTAAACTGACGTTTTTACGTGCAAACAACCTCATGATTGTTAGACAGTGGGGGAATTGTTGATTGCCCATTATTTACTACACTGTTGTAGATTTTCCAGAAATCATGAGTTCCTAATTTCTGCGCTTCAAGTTTTATATGAAAGGGCTGACCCCTTCTCATGTAAGGAAGAAGACATACTAGATAAGTGAAAATGATATTAGGAAAAGGCTAGAATCGAACCCTGAAGGCAAGTGTTAAAGATAATTGAAAATGGAACGTTAGAAATTCCATTGTTAATTCTATTATAAATAGTTAAATATTGTTTATGTCGGAAAAAGAGTCGATTTTCATTCTTTTAGAAATCTGGATATGAAATATGTCAGTCAAATGAATGCACAATGCAAGTTAAAATATATTGTTTAAAATAGTTTAGAATTATAATTGAGGATTCTTTGTTTGCCAAAAGTTGGACGGATATATGTGGAACACGTGAAGTAGTCACTTTAGTAAACACACTTCTGACGTCATAAACAAAGGAAATTTCTCAATATAGGAATCTGAAGGGTTCGAAGTTGGAGTCAGTCAAGCGTTGATGAGGGAGAGGAGATCCCTTAGAAGCGAAGGGAGGATTTTAGACCATGTAGATCCAAGTTTGAATTCCTGACGTCACCAATCGGGCGATTGAAGAATAAAGATACCAACTATGTTTGTAACTGTTTGTCTCGTGTTGTCATTCTTTACAACAGAAAAGGTAAATGTGTTTTATCAGCATCTAGTAATGAACTTTGTACAACCCTTCCAAGTATTATGTGTCCCCATCCTCCATCATAAGTGAAGTATCGCCTCCCCTCTATATGTGTTAAGGACTGTTGTATCAATATCTCCTAGTCCGTATCTAAGAACTGTTCTAAATGTCTCCCTCATTATCATCATCATTTGTTCTTAGTCCCCGTTAATGTGTCCCCAATATGAGCCTCTGCTATACAACAAAAGGCATTTTCTGGTGGTTTCGATATATTCTCGCTTAGCTGTCGCTACTTCTTTCTTACAATTACTTCTCGCTTCTATAAACTTTTGTCTGTTTGCACTGGACTTATACCGGATAAATCTGCGGTAAGCATGCTGTCACTGTGCAATGGCAGCTGTGCAAATGGAGAGAGTGAGGTTGCTATAGAACTTCAGTGTGGGAACATGTGCTTCAATTGCTGCTTTGAACCATTTAGTGGTCTCATTTGTGCACTGTTCCGCAGGAGGAGAAAATATATTTCTCTGATGTAACCTCTAATGTCATGCCAGTCAGCCTTATTGTAGTATCTTGTTGTTTTGAGCAATGGCTCTTCAATTTGGGGTCAAGAGTTTAGAGTGGTCGATCATTATCACAGGCAGAAATAAAATACCC